>NC_045446.1:121252513-121305295 GCF_002776525.5 Piliocolobus tephrosceles
GTGTGGTGTGTGTGTGTGTGGTGTGTGTGTGTGGTGTGTGTGTGTGTGGTGTGTGTGTGGTACGTGTGTGTGTGTGTGGTGTGTGTGTGTGTGTGGTGTGTGTGTGTGTGGTGTGTGTGTGTGTGTGTGTGTGTAGCTGCTGGTGTGGCATTTTTAATTAATTTATGCTCAAGGATGTAATCATAACCTTTATATTCAAGGCTCAGTCTAAGTGATACCTTGAGATCAGAAAGAGTTAAGGTGCCTAACTTAGATCCCAGAGCACGACTGCTTGGTAAGATACAGGCAATGTAAATGTCAAAATTATTAATCACTTCTCGGGACCAGTAATTCTCCAGGCACTGTGCTTAGTTCACTTAGGAACACAAACATTTCAGCTGTTCCACTGGGGAACCAAGGAAAAGTTGGTGGTGCAGAGGTGTAGAAGAGACGGAGGAGGGATAATCCTCAAAAGTCCTCAAAATCTGAACTTACAAGTGGCAGATTATCTGCAGACATAACCATTTTATACTTTGTTTTCTAAGCTAATATATTTGGTCTTTTTTTCCTTGTATTTCACCACACGTTACTGGTTTTTCCACAGCGGTTGGCTTTGTGAGTGAAGACGAATACTTGGAAATTCAGGGCATCACCCGGGAGCAGTCAGGGGACTACGAGTGCAGTGCCTCCAACGACGTGGCCGCGCCCGTGGTACGGAGAGTAAAGGTCACGGTGAACTGTAAGTGTTCTCGCCACCACCCACCCTGCACGTGCATGAGGCTGGTCTGTTGTCACAGCCACCACCCAGAGCGCATTGGTACAGCCAGCTACTGACTTAGGGAGGGAAGAATGCAGCACCACTTTCCATATTCTGCTTTCAGGAGCAACCATTTCTGACTCTAATTTTTGACACCTCAAGGTGTCACGGTGTCACATTAAAAGAAAAAGTAGCTGAAAGTAACTGAATATAATGCCAAACTTGACTTGCATGGCTGGGAGATCATTAAATGGCATTCAACTCATAATTTTTTAAACAAGTCTTCAAATCCCAAATTTTCCCATAATTTACTCACACAATACAGTTGTGCTGGAGCCTCTCACTGTCTAGACCAGGCATCTCCATAATGACACAAGAAACCATGTGCTAGAGTGTATGAGGCAAGTTTAGAACTTCCATTGATGGTTCATCTATTGTATCTCATTATTTTACACTTACAGATGTGCATGGTATACATACAAATAGCTATGATATAGATCTTAGAGGATATAACAATAAATTTGCTTGTTACTAACAAAGATACAGAATCCAAAAAGTTTGAAATGCCCTGTGTGGACCCCTCATTTCCTTTCTCAGCCTTCCAGATTCTCTCTGACATCAATCCTACTTGAATTTCCTACCTGCTTTCACTCTTTTCCCTCTGGGTTCCTCATTATGTACCTTGACTTAGCTCCCTACAACATTCTGGAAGTTTTCTCTGCTGTGCACATTCCAGGAAGACTTAGGAAGAAATAGAACTCAATAACTAAATCGGCAAATGAGATGACTTTTCCCTTCAAAACTTGGGTGGGGTGGAGTTAAAAGAAGGATACTTTAGCTAGGAGAATATCCAATAAGATTGGATATTCTTAAAGATCCAGTCTTTAAGATTTAGGTTTGTGTTACAATGTGAACCCAGTCAATATAAAGCAGTTTAAGAAGCAAGGCAATAGGTATAAAAATGCTGTCATTTTAAAAATCACATCACAAGTTTTTACAAAGGGACTTAAGAGGATTTACAGTTTATAAAGATGAACTTAAAACATAAAGAAACAGAAGTGAAGAAAAAATATGCTTAGGAAAGTGAGTGAAAGCTAGGAAAACCTCAGCACATGAAATATTACCACAAGATCGCTCGGTGCAGGTGCAGAATTTGGCTTAGCCTTGCTAAAGCAAAGAGAGAAACATCACCTGCTTTAAAATTTATGTTGTCCATAAGATAAAAGCAAATTAGTTGCTTGGGAGAAACGCTGCTTTCCCTGGTTTTGAGACCCTAGAGAAAATTCTCTTCAGGGTCTGCACAAATAGAGCACTTTGAGAGAGAGTCAGCAACATCATGTACAGTATTTCTGCATTAAATAGAATAGCAGTTTATTGTGGCTGTTTTTCATAATGCCCTGTAATATAAACTGTTAGAATGTGAAGGGTAGTTCAGGAAAGACTTCAGATGAATGCAGACCAAGTGCGTAGGCCTAGTGTGGTCACCTGCTCTGACTTGATTCAGGGATCTGTTTTAGAATACCAAGAATGACTCATCTGTATATCCTTCAGGCAATTCTCCTTGAATATTATTTCTTGCAACTGAGCTTTTGATGGGAATTGAATAGTTCGAGGTTATATACTTTTGGCAAGAACCTGGTGTGCAGAAATTCTAGAAGGCTGATTAAAGGAGCTGACTGTCAACCCTTGGAGTGTAGGGTTGATGGGCTGGCATCATCCTATGAAAGTTAAAAAGTTTAAACAGAAAAAGTGCTTGAGTACATGGTCATTTCAACTCCGTACAGAGGAGAACAAAAGCAACACATGAAAGGAAGACCCAGCTTTTTCTTAGAGCAGCATCAAAAATATTTTTATTCTCTGATACAATTTGTGTAGCAATTTTACTGTCTAAGTAAGCAGAGCCAGGACAGAGAATGAGAAACAAAATCAACAAAGGAAGCAGCCTTCTTCATTTTAAAATGCATTTTAAAATGCTGTAGGTCAGGTGCAGTGCCCTGTAATCCCAGCACTTTTGGAGGCCGAGGCGAGCAGATCACCTGAAGTCAGGAGCTGGAGACCAGCCTGGCTAATACCGTGAAACCCCATCTCTACTAAAAATACAAAAATTAGCCGGGCATGGTGCCCTGCACCTGTAATCCCAACTACTTGGGAAGCTGATGGGGGAGAATCGCTTGAACCCAGGAGATGGAAACTGCAGTGAGCCAAGATCATGCCACTCGCATTCCAGCCTGGGCTACAAGTGCGAGACTCCATCTCAAAAAAAAAAAAAAAAAAAAAGCTGTGAGACATCTTCTTTCTGCAGATCCACCATACATTTCAGAAGCCAAGGGTACAGGTGTCCCCGTGGGACAAAAGGGGACCCTGCAGTGTGAAGCCTCAGCAGTCCCGTCAGCAGAATTCCAGTGGTACAAGGATGACAAGAGGTAAAGCTTCCTTCTTTCCTCTCCCACCCCCACCCCCATCTCCAGAAGAAACTTTTCCAGGGTCCTGATTCCAGATGGTTGCAAATGAACTCTATAAAATCCTCTTCTGAACTTCTCCTCTCTATAGGGGGCAAATGTGCAAAGAAGTCTTTTCTTAACATTAATGGAGTTCAGCTGCGTTTTTAATGTCATCATGCAGAATTATCACTGGCCAACCAACAGATCTGAAAGGTAACTGTTTTTAGGAAAGCAGAATCGCAAAGGAAAGGCCACCAGGAGCACTGGAAGGCCTGTGAATTTTTTATAGGCCAAGAACATAACGTGTTCTGCCTGAAGCTATTTTTACCACATTCTCAGGCTTGCGTGAAGGAGTTAGGAGGGCTCACGGAGCCCTGGGAGTGGCTAATAAGTTAGCTGCAGCTAGCAGGTCTCCCCTCCTGTTCCAGACACTATCAGTAGCGTTGTATAAGAGTCCATGACCCAATTTAGCCCTCCCTTTGTGCCCAAGTTGTTCTTTTACTGTAGGAGAAAAGAGAAGGGACTATTCCCTTCCTTCCCATTGTCACGGCCGTCGTCGGGATATTTGTTGTGAGTCACTGAAGATGATCATTTTGAGGTGTTATCAAATGGCATATCAGTGCAGGGATCAGTAGCTCAGTACAGCCAGGCACCATGGCAATTGCTGTTATCAAAGAGCCACTTTAAGGGGGATGAACAATGGAAAATGGGCAAGAGCTGCCTGTGTTCAGAACATTTTCATTTAAAAAGAGGTGGTGGTATAGGGATGCAAGAGAGTCCTGAGGTGTATGTGGGGTGGAGTAAGAGCAAGCAGTGAGGGAGGCCGGGAAGCTGAGAAGGAAAAACACTGAAGAGGTCATTCTGAGAAGGGAAGCAGCATGAGAAACCGCAGGCCAGGGGCGAGCGAATGGCCGCCCACACTGTGTGCCTATCTTCGGCCGGCCTTGGCTTTCTTTCCTTGTGAGGTCAGTCAGACACCAAAAGCTCTTTCTAGTCTCTAGATCGAAAATTGAATTTTGGTTAGAACCATGTCAGTCAGTTGTAAGATTCACTGTGTCTTATCATAATCCTCCCAAATGAAAAGCAGTGTTTTGTTTTAAAAAAAAAAAAAAAAAATGTAAGGACACATTCTGGCAGCTTCTAGTGAGGTGTATTATATTCATCTAGCCCATTTTACAGATGAAAGAACTAAGACACAAAGAGGAAAAACAAACTCACAAAGAAAAACAAGAAATAAGCTGGCTTTCCCCTTCTTCCAAGAAAGAAGAATCAAGCAGAACGGAGTGTGTTTTTCTGATAAATATGGTAACCTTACTTAGAAATTCTCTTTCACTTATCCATTCCCTCTTTGACCTTCTTATTGTACAAAGAAGTAAACTGAGGCATAAAAATTAATTATTGAACCAAACCAAACCAAAAACCTGTTGAGCTATGGGGTCAGTTTCCAAATCTTCAGTTGTCTAGATCTTAGTGAAAAGTCATCAGCAGCGCCCTATTATTCTAATTCTTTATTGGAGAAAAATAGAAAAAGAAATATTTAGGGGAAAGCAAAATCTTGGAGGAAAGTAAAGCAAAAGTGGCCAATGGCGAGTAAAAGGATGAGAGAGCTCTCCTCTGTGCGGCATTTGTGGTCACAATAGAGACAGCTCTCCCTGCCACCGTTTACCCAGGAGGAGAGAGTGGGCTGGCAGGGCCAGGGATGGTCTTCAGAGGCCCCTGGCTCAGGCAGCTTTGTTTCTGTCTTTCAGTTCTTCTGATGGCCTCTCCTTTTCTCCCCTTTCCATTTAGTTTAGTCAGTTTTCCCTTTGCTGTACATGTATGCGTTTATTTCCAGTGTGCTGGCATGAGACAGGGCTGTCTTTCCTCCTGGCACCCAGCTCAGCGGCAGCATCCCTGCCTCTGAGGTCCTGATCACAGCCCATTGGGTCTGCCAGGCAGGTCTCCCAAGGCGTATTGTGTCTGCCCTGGGGGAAGGCCGGCTGTAGCCCATCTCCCGTTTTCAGTGAGATGAGCAGACTTCCAAGGCAGAGTGAAGGAAACTGTGTGGTGAGGACAGGCAGTTTTCCCAAGAGTTAGGTAAGAAGTCTTCTGGCCATATGCTAGAATGACTCAACCGCACGCTATTGTGTGTGTTATCCAACAAAGGAAGAGGAAACGCTATACCTACGGAAGGCCACCTATCCAACGGGGCATTGGCCAATGAAAAGCCCACAACTTTTGTAAGAAACTGAGGCCTGGGAGCAGTGTGGGAGGGAGGGGATGTGTACCCGCCCAGAGAAGGAAAGTGTGTCCTCCCAGGAGCTGCAAAGCCTGCAAAGTGCTGCTGGCCCCCTGTGCTGTTTTTAGCTACAGACATTTCAGAGCTGTCAAGCAGGAACCTACTTCCAGTTAAGTTTCTCCCAACTGCAGAGCTGAAATCTCATTCACAGTTTGGTTATGATGGGAAAAAGCTTCCTCCCCATGGTGGAGGAATGGTGTCAAGATGGCCAGTGGGATCAATCAGCCTGACTTGCTCACAGAATCCTCCTGGTGAGTGGTATGGACAGCACCCGCTAGAGGATCGATGTGCACATAACAAGCTGGAAATGTAAAAGTGGCCTCTGGCTGCACAGTCGGATGCCTCATTCCATTTGGACAGTGCTAGCATTTTAATGAAGTTGTGGACTCAGGCCAGTTCATTGCCCCTAGCTTTTGGAGAGGAAGGCTCCCAGAGGAACATCTACAGAATGAAAAGCAAGGCAAGTCTGTCCAACCTATCTTCTGACTTCCCTGGAGGCAGGTGTTGGGTGAGAACTCCAGCCAGAACCTGCCTCTCTTTTCTGATCAAGGTTACTGTAAGTTGCAGGAGTGGAGAAAATTATTCTGTAATCCCACAGAGACAGGTCTTCAGAAAATGCCAAAACATTCTGTGACCCAGGGATGGGCAAGAGTCATCTATGTCTAACTCTATAGAAATACATTGTACTGATACCATTGTACAGTCTGCAAAGCATTTCCTCATCATTGTCTCAGTGCTTTACTTTCTCTTTCTGCCTTGAGTACTGTTTTTTTCAGTAGCATCCATTTGCCCCAAAGCATGTCCCCTGAATCTGTTCCAGTATGCTCCCACCAGGACATTGTCTGCTTGCTGTAAGTTGTGCTCCAGCCAGGCCCTAAACAGGAAACTTAGCTTTGTGTCCATATTCCCTGAGATCCTTCATCAAGAAGGGATTTTTGCCTCAAGAGTATTCATCTTTCCCATAGCATAGGATCAGCTTCAGGGCAAGGATTACAAATTGTTTCAGGGAAAGTAAAAGGTTGGCTTAAAGTTCATTCTAAGAAATGAACATTTCAGAATCTTGCAAAGGAGGGTAGGTGTTGTCCATGATTGCCATAGGAAATTGCTGTTAACAACCTCCTGAGAAGGAAGACACATGCCTACTGACTCCAACAGCAGCTTTCTCCTTACCCTTTTATCTGCCTGGCAGTAGAATCCATGGTGCTAATAAGCATACCTCACTTCCCCCAACTAACTCCCTGTGGCATTTCTTTAGTGGCCCCTGGACCAATGCAATCCTCCTGGCTTACTGGGCTGCCATTGTGGAGGTCAGGGAGACTGTCCTGGCTCTAAAGGGACATATTCTTAGGAACCTCTAATCCCTCCAGACTAATCCTCTGTAATAGTCTGGGCAGATCACTCCTCCCAAGCCCTTCAGAGTCCCCTGATGAGAAAATGATGATTTTTCTCCTCTTCATAGTCAAAAAATTAAGTATTATCTATACAATGCCTCTGGTGCTTCAGGAGAAATTAGATTAGCAGGTACTTGAAAAACATTTCTCTTTCAAATTCCTCAGGTGGCTCTTCTCTCAGAAGTTTGAGTTTTTCATTGGCATGGTTGTCATCATCACCATCACCATCTTCATTATCACCATCATCATCATCAAGTCCATACTTTTGAGCACCTACTATGTGAATCATATTGTTCTGAATGCCACACAGCTGGCAGGGGGTATTTGTTGTGGTGTTGCTGTCAGGCTACAAAGCAAGGATGAGAGGCTAGGAAGATCAGATGTTCTGGCAGGAGTGCCCCTAGGCACATGTGTGAAAATCAAGAAACACGTGTCACTCACTGTGTGTGAACTACTACTACCTTATGGTGTGGTTGAGTGGATCAAATAGTGGTTATAATGATGTCAGAAGCGGGGCAAGGAGAAGATCACGAATCCCGGGGCCTACCTTCTTCCTATGAGGACACATAACCATCTTGTTTTCTTCTTTTTTTTTTTTTTTTTTTTTTTTTGGCTCTTGTTTCTCTCAGACTGATTGAAGGAAAGAAAGGAGTGAAAGTGGAAAACAGACCTTTCCTCTCAAAACTCATCTTCTTCAATGTCTCTGAACATGACTATGGGAACTACACTTGCGTGGCCTCCAACAAGCTGGGTCACACCAATGCCAGCATCATGCTATTTGGTGAGACTGTGCTCTGAGCTGGGCAAGAAGAGGGGAGAGGGTGCAGAAAGGGAGAGCTGGGTGGGAGGGCCCCTTAAGGCCAGCGTCAGAGGTTAGCAGGGTAGCAGTGGACACAGAGAGGGAGAAAAAAAGAGAGAGAGACACAGAAAGAAATGGAGAGAGAGGAAAAGAGAGGGAGACAGAGAGACAGTGAGAGACAGAGATAGAGAGACACAGGGAGGAGGCAGAGAGAGACAGAGAGACAGTGGACATGTATACAAAGTAGTATATGTATAGTACATGTATAAAAGTAGATCTCAGAAGTGGGAAAAGGAAAACAAAAAAGAACGTTTCTGTTTCATTCTATAATGGAAAAGATCCTAAGACGGGAGAAAAAGACTTTGAAATGCCAAAATTTTTTTTTTTTTTTTTTTTTTTTTTTTTTTTTTTTTGTCTCAGTGATGGCTCCTAAACTGACTCTGGGAATTGTAATTGGGTAAAATAGTCAAGAACTCAGAGGGGAACGTTTGCTATTTCAGTCTTTGCTCACTGGCTTAATGTAAAATTTTCCCTTTTCCAAAACTGTTTCCAGTCGTTAGGATGTGAAGGGCCCCACCTTCGTCACATATCTGGCTACTGTATTGATATCAGAAGCAAGTGAGCGAGCTCCCTTGTAAACTCTGATGCCTGCCCCTATGAGCAGAGAGCTGTGCAGAAGGGAGCCTGCCGTCCTGACGGTGCCACCAGGCAGGGCTCCAGGCCTCTCGTGATGAATGCAGATTCTCCCTACAGGCCACAGGATTAAATTCCGGTTGGCTTTTGGGCAAATCCCTTCATACTCCATCAAGTTCTTTGAGCTTGAAATTTTTCAAATCTGTTCCCCCAATCCTTCATGTTAACAAGCACTCTTGAATGTGATGGGGAAGTAAGGGGAGGCATTTGACAGATAATTTGCAAGAACACAAATTCCTTGTATTCTGAGAACTTTGGGATAATCCCACAACCCAGCCACGTGCCGTCGGTGATAGCGTATGTGGTTTGCTCTGAATCATGAGCCTGCGCTGCTTCACCACAGGATCTCTGCTTGCCCATTACATCCTCCCGCATTCTACATGGCACAAATAGTAAAGCCAGCTTCATCTGAGAGGGCTGGGAAGGAGAAAGCCGCCCTTGATCCCCGAGCCAGTGGCTGGGAATGGGCAGAGCTGTGATTTGAGTGATTGATGTGTCTGGCATCTCTCACACAGGGATGATAAGGGCCCCTTGCATTTGTCAGGCCTTTTTGCTTTTTTGGTAGGCGTCTGTCTGCATGAACAGAGACCAGGATTAGGAAGGAACAGACGCCTCCTTCCCTCGCCTTGCAAATCTAAGGCTCCCCCTCAGCTTCCCATTAACCCCTCCCAAGTCCTGCTCTCCGCCCACAGCAGTCCTCGTCCTCACAGGAGTAGCCTTCTCCCCCCGTCCCCCACTTTGACCTACTCTTTCCTGACGTGGTTGCGTGAAATGGTTCAGCCATTGGCTTTATCACGATTGTCTATTTCCCCAGCTTCTTCCCCTTAAGCCATCTCAGGATGAGAATAGGGAGAAGCAGCAAACAGTTCTCCTAAGAGTTGAATAGATGGCATTTATGACAAGGAAAGCAGTGAAGCGTGGGTCATAAATATGCTCTTTTCAGCAGGCACACGTGTAGCAGTTACAATGTCTACTTCCCGTGCCCCCCTGCCCTATGGGTCTGCCCTGTGCCTCCTTTGGGACGTTTCTACCATTGCCAGCTCTCTGGAGTCCAGGGTTTTCTAAAAAGGACATGAAAAACTGAGAGTATATATTCAAATATGTTTAGAAAGACTGGGTCACACCAAGATGAGTGGGGTACATGTAGGGATGTCCTTTAATGCCAGAAGTCTCAGAACCTTAACATGCTAAATCTCTAGGGGAGAAAAAGTTTGCAGCATGTTTTTCAATCAGAAACCAATTTAATTTGTTAGCTTCAATTGAGAGATCATTCATGAGGAGCCCATCGCTAGAAATGCTGCCTGGGTAACATAGTTCTGTGGAGCTCGCAACCCCCATTCCTGTGTGAGATGAGTATTTGCAGCCAATAGTCCAGACGTTGTTGTGGCTCCTAGGTTCATTAATGAGGCTCACTGTCAATGAGGTCTTTTGACAAATATGAATTTATTAGGGAATTTTCCATGTCAGTTTCCATTAAAAACCAGCAAGCACACTTGGGGCAGGTTGGAAAGAGCATGTACTTTTTGTGAATACACAAACTTCTTGATGAAGTTTATTCTCCTGTGGCATTACAGAAAGGCAGCAAAATTATCATCATTTTGCCACCAACTTGTGCATAAACCGCACGCTCTCTCCACGTGGCCTAGACATTGAGAAGTGAGGAATTCTGGTGCAAGAGACCGTAGTCCGGCAGTCTGGGAATACTTAAGCCAGGTAGGAGCAAGTTAGTCCTTCCCGTCACAAGCACCTGGTGTCTAAGGTTACAGGGCTTGCAGGGACCTCTGAGAGTTCTGCTCCCGCACTTCTGAATCACGGTGCTCTGGGGGGCTTGATCCTACCATGGTGCCAAGGGCAAAAATTCCTGAACTTGGTGTCCTAAGATGAAACAACAGAGGTGGGGAAGTGGGAAACAAGTCTCTCATCCGGAAAGAAACTGTAGTCTTTTGTTATCCAGTCGGTAGCCTGGCTCAGCGTGAGCTAAGAGTGAATCTAACTGCACCAGAAAGTGTTTGGCATAACCAGCTCCCTGCCTTCCCAGCCATGGCATTCAATATGGAAACATAAAGCATGTCAGCGTTTCTCTTGCCGCACCTTGTCTTACCGCCTTTGGTTTCTGTCTTCCTTGTTTTTATATATTCCCCCAGAAATGTCTGTGAAAGGCAGTATACAAACTATATATGACAAATATATAGCACTGTATATAATATATATGTTTGTTCTCATTTTTCTCTCCTGTGTGTCCCTCAACCGATTTAGAACTAAATGAGCCTACGAGCTCAACTTTGTTGCAAGGTCAGTATCTTCCTTGCTTTATGTTTTGTCTCCCCTTCCCTCTATCCCAGAGCCCCCCTTCCCCACTCCCTATCCCCTGCTGTGTATTACCTGTGTCTGTAAAGTGTCTTAGAGGATGTGGAAGGCTAGTGAAGGAGGTGATTGGGAGCCAGGGAGACTTCAGCTCCCTTCGCTCTGCTCATCCCTTGCTCATACTCCCCCAGGAGGGCTGGGAGGGGGAAAGAAAGAAAAGTATTGTTAAATTCTCCAAGCCCAGAGATCAGCACAAAGGCAAAGCGTAGAGTGAGTCTGGGACCCATAGGAAGACTACTTCAACCAACTGAGCCAACTGAGCAGTTTTCGTGAAAAGGGTCTTATTGATGGTCCCTCAGCAGCAGAATCAGACACCAAGCACACGATGATTCAGATATTCTGTCAAAGGCATCAACTGGCTCACGAGGTTCTCCACAGGAGGAAGATAGGCATGGCGCTGCATGAGTGGTTGCCAATACACCGTGATTTCTAGTTTAGGGCCTGGCATTTAGTAGTTCTTTGGTCTTGGGCAACTCACTAAGCCTTATTTAGACTCAATTTCCTCTTCTCTACAATACAGTTGATCTGCCTTATCCACCTTACAGAGTTGTTCCCACAGTCAGTGCAGAATGCATATTACAAAGGCTTTGAAAACTCTGAGGTGCATGTTGACTCTCCAGACGTAAACTGAAAGACAAGGACGCCCCTCGGTGGAACATCACAGGGTGTCCTTCACTCATTTCTCAGCCCCTTCTCCACAGTTCCTTTACATCCTCTTCCACTTACAGCCCTCCCCTGCAAATATCTCCTGCATCTCTTGCCTGTCTTTGCACATCCCTTCCAATTTTCTCACTAACCTAGAGTGAGTGACTCATTAAGACTATGACTAAGCATCCAAGCAAGCAGTGGAATAAAATGTGTGTCACATGCACTGCTCTCACCCTAAGGACAGTGCTGACCACAGCAGTCGCCTTTCAGGAAGGCAGCTGTGAAGCCAGGGAGGGGAATGCTTCTCCCACCTTCCACCCCAATCCCCTGACCTCCTCTCCCCACCTCACCCCACACCACCCTGTTCATCTCCTCACATTCTGGCCTTGCAAACTGTCATCGGAGGATGGCTGTAGACTTCGGAGGTAGAGGGGTAGATGAAAAGAAATGCATTACATGGGAAGCGCTTGACAAATGAAAAAAAAATACCTTTCTCATGGAAAGAGAGAGGGCTGCATTACTCACCTTAGTGATGTACAGCACCACAGCGATGAGCCATGAGCAAGAAAATGAAACAAAGAAATAGAAAGGAAAAGTGTCAAAAGACTCACATTCAACCTATGATTCAACTTGTGTTTATTGAACCTCCATGTGAGTGTATTCACAGACATAAAATAGAGAGCAGTAGAAAAGTGGGTAACATACAGTACCAGGGAAGTGAAAGAGCCTGGAGCATGGGCATGCATTGCTATGGCTATGCTTTTGGAAGGACTGAGCTAGTTCTGACAACTGAGATCTTCATTCACAGAGGAAATTGGAGCTTTTGAAACTCAGGTAGGGGCTTTTAAAAGAGAGTATTTAACGGAAGGTGTACTCAACTCACAGAGAGAACATCATCCCATACCAAAGTCAACCGCAGGAAAACCAACCAGAAACACAAACGAAAGAAAACGGGTTACTTTGCCTGGCCACTGAGAAGGGGACAAGGAGCAAGAGACATTATTTTTGGCCCCATCTGCTGAGACAAAGCTGGGCTGCTCCCTTGTCTCCTGTGAACTGATGACTCTGGGTGGAAGGCTTTCTTTGCCAACTTGCTGATTCTTTAGATGTGCTCAACCTCTCATCTCAGCAACCTTCTTGGGTGTAGGAGAATGGGCCAGCGAAGAAGACTGTGGACATCTAAAACATTCTGACCATTGGATTAGTACAGTCTTCAGTAGAGCTGCTGGACTCTTGTACAATGAGAAATAATTTAGAGAAGACAGCCCTTGCACCTGGGCTCATCCCCGCCTCGTTTGCTAGTCTTCGATACGATAGAGAGCTATGTATTTTCTCAGGAAATACCCTCCAAGTTATACTCACCTTACCTCGGAAATACCAGGAAAGATTTATATGAATGCGTTGATTTCCACCGACAAGAGTACACTTGGCTTTAAGAGAAGTTCAAAGCTATTTTGCTAACCAATATCTGGATGGACTAGAAGTATTTTGATAAGAGAATTTCGTTCTTCCTCAGCATTTTCTGCCACCATTGAAGTATTTTTCTGCTTCCCTTTTGCAAACAAAACAGATTGCATGTCACCTCTCCTATTAATATTTGGTGGTGCAGGATTCTCACAGTGATAAATAAGGACTCAAGGATGTTCCACCATCCCTCACTGAACTTCTGCACAGGAAAGTGCACTCAGGCCACAGTGCAAACTCAGCGGCTCCGTGGCTGTTCATTTTCCACCCACTATCCCTTTGTCTTTTATCTTCTAGGCATTAAGTCAGATTTGATGGTATCAGTGGGCTGGGAAAGGTTGGCTGATTAATGTCTGTAAACCTCACAGTGACCATCAAAGCAATTTGTTAAAGAATAGGGGACTAAAGTAAACTCTGTATATCAGAAAGAAACTATTGCAGCAGAAGAAGTTATTAGTTCTTCCCTGCAGAGGATTAAAGACAGTTAATTAGGTCAAGTCATCCAATAGTTAAGCATTTCTATGGTATGTGTGTGTCTAGATAACAGAAAGTACAAAAGAAACAAAAGTCCCTCACCCTCTTGCTAGAAGGTTTGCATATCCATCTTCACATGAAACCAGCCCTCCTCTGCCCATTGGAGCCAGACAACAGCCCTTTGCTTAACTGGACACTCGGATTCAGCCAAATTAGCTTTGCTGGCAAAAATATAACTTTCTGGATTGAGCAGACATTGAATATTGACTTAGAGTTGGGGTGGGAGGGTTCTTTTCACTGTTGTTGTTTTCTTCTTTTTTTTTCCTCTTTTCCCCTTCCCCTTTCCTCTCTCCCTTTCTTCCTTCCTGTCTCCCTCCCTTTCTTCCTTTCTTTCTTCCTTCCTTCCATCATTCTTCTTTCTTTTCAACATATTTTCCTACCCTCCCTGACCTATTGTTAATATACCATTAACAAAGAGATCAATTAAGTTTCAGTTAAAGCCTTGGTGTGGAAAATGCATGCTTGACACGCTTGAATTTTCAGGGATTGTTTATGTTCCTGATAGTCAAGATGTTACTCAAAGACTTGAGCTTATGGCCAGCGTTAGCTTTGATGGCTCAAGCAAGGCTCCTGTTTCTGGAAGTGGGACACAACACACACTGGACAGAAGCATGTCAAGCATGGCACAGAGGACAGTACCAGCATGTCTTCTTAGTACCAAAGCAAGGGGGGTGGACTGGAATGAGCATGATGGGTGTAGCGTATATACGAAAATATCCTGGCATTTCCACCTCATTGTGGTGGGGTAGAAGTGGTATCAAAAGGATGCTCTAGTTGACCAGACGGGTTGAACAGTTGCTGCCTGGAAAAGCCCAAGGATGAGTTCTAGGTAAAGTCAAAGATGAGCATCAAATTGTTTTTTACCTATGAGGACACTAAAAAGAGTTGGCCATCTTTCAAGTAGTGTGTGTTGGAGATTCAGATGAAGAGGAAAAAAAACCCATCTGGATGGAATAATTAAGCTGAAGTTTTTGGGGGGTCTTTGTTTATAGAAAACCTCTGGTATTTCCAGCAGGAACTTGTGCTTTCAATGCATTCTTCTTTCTGATAATCTCAACTGCCAGGTGAAAGCTCTTCTGGGGTCCTTCCTCCAGCACAGTCTGAACCAGCACCCACATCATTCTTTGGATGAGCACCCCCAAACTGCTTGTGGTTTGGGGGTAAAAGTTTTATGACTACTTTATCTCCTGAAGTCTGTCTTCAGTCCATCCTTCCTCCTTCCAGTTATCTTTTTTCTTGGCACAAAGAGGCTCAAAAATCACTGGTACCTAAATGAGATAATTAATGAAAAGGGCCCCGCCCCATCCTTAGCTTTTGAACTTGTTTCTGGGGCCCAGCAAGCCCTTCAAAGGACCGTCCTTGTTAAATGCACAGGCAACATGGTATCGTCACCCCTGGCTTTTCCCTACCATCCTGTTGTACATCAGATATTTTCTCAATCACAAAACTTTTGATTGTAGATGAACCCTTTCCCTCTTTGTACCTTCAGAGTGGCTTCTCAGGGTCGCTAATGCCCACTTAAATCAAGAGGGATATCATGTGTCAGGTGATTTTAAAGAATAGATTGAGGGCGTGAATGCACAGGTATGTATGTATTCATCTGACTTTGAGCAAATGTTTTAGTTGCTTTTAGGATGAGTTATATCTAGGTTGTCTTTCTGTATGCGAGGATCTTTGCACAGAGAACATAGACTCCCAAGGTATCACTTTGATGCAAAAAGCTTTAGTGTCATGTTCCATCCTCTCTGTATCCAGGGTGAACAACAAAGAGGGAAGTAAAAGATTAGAGATCATTCCAAATTCAGGCCAGACAAGGCATCTACTATCCACAGAGAAGGTGGAGAGGCTCTATAGGTTGTTCTGAGAGCTGAAGCTGGTGAAATGGAGATCTTTCACAGACTAGGCAGCAGAGAGGGGCCAGGATCCCAGCATTTCTACAGGGAGGTCCTAGCAAGTGCAACTGTAGCAGCACAGTACGGGTGTGGGTCATAGCCGCAGGGTGCCCCAGAGAGATGAAGCCCTGTGGAACCAGCTTGGTATTGTCCAACTCTTCAAGAGAAGTCAGATATCAATGGTTTGGGCTCCTCTGGAACATGGAAGCTAACTCACTAGTGTTTCTAAATGCATAGCTAAATGCCAGTCAGACTTTTGCATTTCAAATACAGCATGAGCACCTACATTCAAATGCTGTAGTATAAATCCATAGGCAGCAATCAACTTTATACATAAGGCCTACAGGCTTCAACTAATTAGAGGCCTGATATAAGGCCTGATGACCAAAGGCCTTCTAAGGCCTGTAATAGGCCTGAAGCCTACAGGCTTCAACTAATTAGAGGCCTGACATAAGGCCTGATGACCAAAGAAAGAAAGTTGTTCTACAAAGGAGATTTGGTTTGGTGCCTCAGGCTCCAAAGGTGCAGCTGTGTCACCTGCTAAAATCAGGTGGACATCTTGGCTCTGCGTCCGTCTGTGGTCCAACCTGACTGTCATTCACCTCCTTCTCCAGCAACCTGCACATCTTTTGTGGCAACTGGCTGCCCAAGTAAACCAGAAAACCAGAGGGGGTCATATAGGAGGGCTGGGCAGTGGTCAGGACAGCAAGGGACACGTGCAAGAGGCCCAGGGACACTGCTGCGCCAGGAGCGCCAGCTTCTTCCTGAAATCATCTGAGGGCAAAGTGAGCACCTCCGTCTGCTTTTGACCTTAACAGTGGCTTGTTTTTAATTTCTTTTAGAAGTGAAAACTACAGCCCTGACCCCTTGGAAAGGTTCGTATATTTTTCAGACAGCTGCTGCTTTGGTGGGTGTGGGGGATGTAAAACTCTTCACCTTCCTCCCAGATGCCTTCTTTTCTGAGC
Organism: Piliocolobus tephrosceles; assembly: GCF_002776525.5. Taxonomy (NCBI): domain Eukaryota; kingdom Metazoa; phylum Chordata; class Mammalia; order Primates; family Cercopithecidae; genus Piliocolobus; species Piliocolobus tephrosceles. Next base: position 121,268,719 of record NC_045446.1, read on the forward strand.
TAACTCCAGGAAGCAGCGCAGAGGGAACCCTCCCCTGACCTTGAGCCACCTCCGTGTCAATTTAGATTAACCCTATCCCCAAGGACATCCAATCCTTCCTGGGTAGATCCCACTTGCAGCAGCCTAACTTCTCTTTGCTGGCGGCACTAATGAGCACCTGTCAGCCCAGACTAGCTCCATCTCCGGGCTTCTCTGCACCAGACCTGCCTCTTTCCTCACACACGGATGCTCTAATGCAGCGATCTTCTTAGACCTTGGCCCTGCATGCTGCCCTTGCTTGCACCATTCTTTCTATGTCTCTAACTTGGAGCTGGAAGGGGAGTCGCGGCGGGGAGGGGAAGATGGGAGGAATGGGGAGGTTCTTGGGTGAGTCACTTGGCTACGAATAAAATGCATCTTATTTGAAGCTTTCATTCCTGCCAGATGTTTCTGATGGATAATTGACACTCATCACAGTTCTCTGGGACCCTAACTGTCCTGGTAATTAGTCTCTTTAGGCCTCGCAGCTCTCTAATGAGATAGAGGCAATAAACGCATTCACTGTGGAGTGGAGGCGTGACTGGATGAAGAATGGAGGCCTCATCTGCATGGCCCATGTCACCAGGCAGATGGGCTGAGCTGCCGCTCTGGCCCACACTGGCTTTGAGAGGGCCTTGATCCCAGGGTGCTGTGTTCCACGCCCGCCTGGACCTAAGGTCATCATCTCATGGAATCCTTCCACATAGCATTCATTCAGTGTGGGATGGCCTGCGGGAAGCAGCCCAGCGGCACGCCTGCGTTTCTCACCTTAACCTGTACCCAGGTGGAGCAGGCCACGCAGCCACACTCTCTTCTCTTTATTCTCTGAAGATGCATCTCTGAGATACTTGGAAGATGGTTGCATTTGAAGACAGAAGTCAGGGGACTTGGGAAAGTCACTTAAGCTCCCTGAAGTTCAGTTTCCACGTGTTAGAAAGGGAGATAATTCTCATCTCCTACGTGAGTGTCATTAAGGTGTTGTGATAGCTTTCCAAATGCAAGCACTCTATCGGAAATCCTAATTGACGTGACTTGACTTCTATGTAGATAGACACTCAGCCACAGCGGTTCTCAGTAACTTGTATTGGATGTAGTTAGAAAAGGGGAGCAGAGGTATCTGGAAGAGGAAATTGAGATAAAGCGAGGGCAAGGTACGAAAAACGTTTTTGTTTTGCTTCCTTCAAGTATAATTTTAAGCAAAAGTAAAATACAACGACAAAAAATGTGGATATGTTGGCATGAGTGGCAACGGCCCCTCCTTCTTTCAACAAACACTGGTTGAATCCCTGCCATGGGCCAATGAGATACAGACTCTGCTCTTAAGGAACTTACTGCACAGAGGACAGAGGAGGAAATACAAATAAGTTAGGCAAAGAGAATTATGACACAGGGTGGTAAGTATTGTACTAGCGGGATGTGCATGGCACTGAGCCAGGCAGGGAAGGCCACCTGGAAGAGGTGTCTGAAGACTGGAAGAGGAGCTGGAATAAAGAATAGGAGTGATATGGGTGAGGCGTATTTCGGACAGAGGGGCAAGTGTGTGAGGGTGGGGAAAAAAGACACGCCCCTGTGGCTATGTGGCAAGGCGCAAGGGCACCGAACTAGGTGTGGCAAGAAGAGACACCAAGGATGCAGACTGCAGGCACGTCGCGAAATGTAGTGCTCGTTCCACTTAGAAGCTGGGCTTGGTGCTAACCTGTTGGCCTCAAATAAATGAAGATCATGATCAATTTGGGGTAGAAACATCACCCTGGAATTAGCATAAGGAATAAATTCCAGGGGTCAAGGCCATAGGTGGCAAGGCTCAATTGGTGAATATTCTGGGGAATTGAAAGATGAGATGGTGCAGACTGTCTCCTTTGAGAGGATGTGTGGAATGCCCCTGCCTCGGGGCTACCCCTGTTTCCTTCTCCTTCTGTCCAGCTTGGTCCAGGTCTGGTGTCCTGGATGAGACAGACAGGTTCCGGGGGTGGCCAGTGCCTGTGCCTGTGCGGTGGGCTGCGCAGACTGGATATGGTCACATAGTCAGTGCCAGCCACTTACCAGCCGGAGAGCTTCAGAGGGGCCGCTCAGGCTTTTCCCAGATATACTACAAGCAAGAGAATGGCTGGCAGGCAGTTGGTGGCCTTTTTCTGTCTTCCATAGGAAGAATTTTCTAACACAACAGGTGAGGACTCGTCCTTACAAGCTCTCTGTAGTGCTTCCCAGCGTGAAGTAGATGCACGAAAGAACTCTGAGGGGCGTAGCAAGGAGACCAAACACAGGCACCCAGGGAGAGCAGCTGGCATAGCCGCAGGGCCATTGAGATGTGCCACAGGGGGTGTTTGCCCGCTCTCAGTCGTCTCCAAGCTGCAGAGTCCCCAGCCTGGAAACAAGGTCTCAACATTCCCTTACATGGTAACCACGCCAGGCCCCTGCTGGGCTGTGGCGTTATCCTCCCTGGAGGCTTCCACTGGCTGGTCAGGCTGCAAGGAGGGAGTGCAGAAGAGAGAAGAGAACCTCAGTGCAGGGAAGGGACACTTGTTTTCCATCTCTTTTACCCAGGGCATCTTCTTAGTCGTGGGGAGGGAGCGGGAGACGGGAGGTGGGAGTGTGTGGGAATTGAACGGGAAATGGGTTTCAGAGATGTACATGGGTGTTCAGGAGAGCACAAGGGATGAAAGCGGCAGAGCAGTGTGCTGACAGCTGTGTGTCCTGCCAGGAGTTAAGGACTCCAGTGTGCAGGACACGTATGGAATTGTACCGTGTGATTCATGCGTATGAAGATAGAATGTGACTGCTGACTCCGTTGAGGCAAAACATGCAACCCAGCTTCCACAAAGGCCTGCTGGGCCACGTGGACTCAGAACCACCCTTGTCATCTCAGAGTCCTCGGCCTCAGGCACAGACAAGGGCCTTGGTGGGAAGAATATTGGAGTTGCCCAGAGGGGAAGGACTTCCGCAGAGCAGAGAAACATAATCTCTCAGCCTTGAAGGCATCTGGCAGAGGCTTCTCTCCTTTGATTCCAAGAATGTGCTGTAGATGTAGATGACAGAGTGAGTATCTACAAAGAGGGAGTGGAGGTCTGGTGATGGTTTTTGTGCGCACACAGTAGTTAGATTCTAGAAGACACAAACAGTTAGTGCCCGATCCTAAATGACAAGCATTTCTGCTTGTTGAAATGTAAACCGCGGGATTTTTACAGGAATGCTCCTTGGTCACCTGTATCCTAGCACGGATGTCTTTGGTTTTGTGTTTTCTCCCTTCTGCAGGGTAGAGAGAATAAGTATTCTCCGGGCTTCTCAGCATGGGGATCTGCACCACTGAGAAGTTCTGGCATTATGGATACTGCAAATCAGACACCAGGGAAACATGAGGTTGATGACCTGTTGCATTTCAATCTCGCGGCTACCTATTTAGCCACTGCCCCCAAATTAGGGATTTATTCCAAAAGGGCACTGCCTTCAAGCCAAGAGTTCTAGACTTGATGGAATAATCCCAAATGGAATTGAGAAGTCTGTTTTGATTTTGCTTTAGCCAGAAATGTCTCCAACGCTGAGCAGCCAAGTCAGGCGGGCAGGTTCTGGCTTTGTTCCTTATTCCCTAACCCAGGAGGACATGGACTTAGTGAGGCCACCAGCTTTAAACACGTCTTTTTTTTTTTTCTTTCTTTCTTTTTCTTTTTTTTATTATTATTATACTTTAAGTTCTAGGGTACACGTGCATAATGTGCAGGTTTGTTACATATGTATACTTGTGCCTTGTTGGTGTGCTGCACCCATCAACTCGTCAGCACCCATCAATTCGTCATTTATATCAGGTATAACTCCCAATGCAATCTCTCCCCCCTCCCCCCTCCCCATGATAGGCCCTGGTGTGTGATGTTCCCCTTCCCGAGTCCAAGTGATCTCATTGTTCAGTTCCCATCTATGAGTCAGAACATGCGGTGTTTGGTTTTCTGTTCTTGTGATAGTTTGCTAAGAATGATGGTTTCCAGCTGCATCCATGTCTCTACAAAGGACGCAAACTTATCTTTTTTATGGCTGCGTAGTATTCCATGGTGTATATGTGCCACATTTTCTTAATCCAGTCTGTCACTGATGGACATTTGGGTTGATTCCAAGTCTTTGCTATTGTGAATAGTGCCGCAATAAACATATGTGTGCATGTGTCTTTATAGCAGCATGATTTATAATCCTTTGAGTATATATCCGGTAGTGGGATGGCTGGGTCATATGGTACATCTAGTTCTAGATCCTTGAGGAATTGCCATACTGTTTTCCATAATGGTTGAACTAGTTTACAATCCCACCAACATTGTAAAAGTGTTCCTATTTCTCCACATCCTCTCCAGCACCTGTTGTTTCCTGACTTTTTAATGATTGCCATTCTAACTGGTGTGAGATGGTATCTCATTGTGGTTTTGATTTGCATTTCTCTGATGGCCAGTGATGATGAGCATTTTTTCATGTGTCTGTTGGCTGTATGAATGTCTTCTTTTGAGAAATGTCTGTTCATATCCTTTCCCCACTTTCTGATGGGGTTGTTTGTTTTTTCTGGTAAATTTGTTTGAGTTCTTTGTAGATTCTGGATATTACCCCTTTGTCAGATGAGTAGATTGAAAAAATTTTCTCCCATTCTGTAGGTTGCCTGTTCACTCTGATGGTAGTTTCTTTTGCTGTGCAGAAGCTCTTTAATTTAATTAGATCCCATTTGTCAATTTTGGCTTTTGCTGCCATTGCTTTTAGTGTTTTAGACATGAAGTCCTTGCCCATGCCTATGTCCTGAATGGTACTACCTAGGTTTTCTTTTAGGGTTTTTATGGTTTTAGGTCTAACATTTAAGTCTCTAATCCATCTTGAATTAATTTTTGTATAAGGAGTAAGGAAAGGATCCAGTTTCAGCTTTCTACTTATGGCTAGCCAATTTTCCCAGCACCATTTATTAAATAGGGAATCCTTTCCCCATTTCTTGTTTCTCTCAGGTTTGTCAAAGATCAGATGGCTGTAGATGTGTGGTATTATTTCTGAGGACTCTGTTCTGTTCCATTGGTCTATATCTCTGTTTTGGTACCAGTACCATGCTGTTTTGGTTACTGTAGCCTTGTAGTATAGTTTGAAGTCAGGTAGCGTGACGCCTCCGGCTTTGTCCCTTTGACTTAGGATTGTCTTGGCAATGCGGGCTTTTTTTTTTGGTTCCATATGAACTTTAAAGCAGTTTTTTCCAATTCGGTGAAGAAACTCATTGGTAGCTTGATGGGGATGGCATTGAATCTATAAATAACCTTGGGTAGTATAGCCATATTCACGATATTGATTCTTCCTATCCATGAGCATGGTATGTTCTTCCATTTGTTTGTGTCCTCTTTTATTTCACTGAGCAGTGGTTTGTAGTTCTCCTTGAAGAGGTCCTTTACATCCCTTGTAAGTTGGATTCCTAGGTATTTGATTCTCTTTGAAGCAATTGTGAATGGAAGTTCATTCCTGATTTGGCTCTCTGCTTGTCTGTTACTGGTGTATAAGAATGCTTGTGATTTTTGCACATTAATTTTGTATCCTGAGACTTTGCTGAAGTGGCTTATCAGCTTAAGGAGATTTTGGGCTGCGACAATGGGGTTTTCTAAATATACAATCATGTCATCTGCAAACAGGGACAATTTGATTTCTTCTTTTCCTAACTGAATACCCTTGATTTTTTTCTCTTGCCTGATTGCCCTAGCCAGAACTTCCAACACTATGTTGAATAGGAGTGGTGAGAGAGGGCATCCCTGTCTTGTGCCAGTTTTCAAAGGGAATTTTTCCAGTTTTTGCCCATTCAGTATGATATTGGCTGTGGGTTTGTCATAAATAGCTCTTATTATTTTGAGGTACGTTCCATCAATACCGAATTTGTTGAGAGTTTTTAGCATGAAGGGCTGTTGGATTTTGTCAAAAGCCTTTTCTGCATCTATTGAGATAATCATGTGGTTCTTGTCTTTGGTTCTGTTGATATGCTGGATTACGTTGATTGATTTGCGAATGTTGAACCAGCCTTGCATCCCAGGGATGAAGCCCACTTGATCATGGTGGATAAGCTTTTTGATGTGTTGCTGAATCCGGTTTGCCAGGATTTTACTGAGGATTTTTGCATCGATGTTCATCAGGGAGATTGGTCTAAAATTCTCTTTTTTTGTTGTGTCTCTGCCAGGCTTTGGTATCAGGATGATGGTGGCCTCATAAAATGAGTTAGGGAGGATTCCCTTTTTTTCTATTGATTGGAATAGTTTCAGAAGGAATGGTACCAGCTCCTCCTTGTACCTCTGGTAGAATTCAGCTGTGAATCCATCTGGTCCTGGGCTTTTTTTGGTGGGTAGGCTATTAATTATTGCCTCAATTTCAGAGCCTGCTATTGGTCTATTCAGGGATTCAACTTCTTCCTGGTTTAGTCTTGGAAGAGTGTAAGTGTCCAGGAAATTATCCATTTCTTCTAGATTTTTCTAGTTTATTTGCGTAGAGGTGTTTATAGTATTCTCTGATGGTAGTTTGTATTTCTGTGGGGTCGGTGGTGATATCCCCTTTATCATTTTTTATTGCGTCTATTTGATTCCTCTCTCTCTTCTTCATTAGCCTTGCTAGCGGTCTGTCAATTTTGTTGATCTTTTCAAAAAAACCAACTCCTGGATTCATTGATTTTTTGGAGGGATTTTTGTGTCTCTATCTCCTTCGGTTCTGCTCTGATCTTAGTTATTTCTTGCCTTCTGCTAGCTTTTGAATGTGTTTGCTCTTGCCTCTCTAGTTCTTTTAATCGTGATGTTAGAGTGTCAATTTTAGATCTTTCCTGCTTTCTCTTATGGGCACTTAGTGCTATAAATTTCCCTCTACACACTGCTTTAAATGTGTCCCAGAGGTTCTGATATGTTGTATCTTTGTTCTAATTGATTTCAAAGAACATCTTTATTTCTGTTTTCAGTTCGTTATGTACCCAGTAGTCATTCAGGAGCAGGTTGTTCAGTTTCCATGTAGTTGAGCAGTTTTGATTGAGTTTCTTAGTCCTGAGTTCTAGTTTGATTGCACTGTGGTCTGAGAGACAGTTTGTTATAATTTCTGTTCTTTTGCATTTGCTGAGGAGTGCTTTACTTCCAATTATGTGGTCAATTTTGGAATAAGTGCGATGTGGTGCTGAGAAGAATGTATATTCTGTTGATTTGGGGTGGAGACTTCTATAGATATCTATTAGGTCTGCTTGGTGCAGACATGAGTTCAATTCCTGGATATCCTTGTTAACTTTCTGTCTCACTGATCTGCCTAATGTTGACAGTGGAGTGTTGAAGTCTCCCATTATTATTGTATGGGAGTCTAAGTCTCTTTATAAGTCTCTAAGGACTTGCTTTATGAATCTGGGTGCTCCTGTATTGGGTGCATATATATTTAGGATAGTTAGCTCTTCCTGTTGGATTGATCCCTTTACCATTATGTAATTGCCTTCTTTGTCTCTTTTGATCTTTGATGGTTTAAAGTCTGTTTTATCAGAGACTAGGATTGCAACCCCTGCTTTTTTTTGTTCTCCATTTGCTTGATAGATCTTCCTCCATCCCTTTATTTTGAGCCTATGTATGTCTCTGCATGTGAGATGGGTCTCCTGAATACAGCAGACTGATGGGTCTTGACTCTTTATCCAGTTTGCCAGTCTGTGTCTTTTAATTGGAGCATTTAGTCCATTTACATTTAAGGTTAATATTGTTATGTGTGAACTTGATCCTGCCATTATGATATTAACTGGTTATTTTGCTCATTAGTTGATGCAGTTTCTTCCTAGCCTCAATGGTCTTTACATTTTGGCATGTTTTTGCAATGGCTGGTACCAGTTGTTCCTTTCCATGTTTAGGGCTTCCTTCAGGGTCTCTTGTAAGGCAGTCCTGGTGGTCACAAAATCTCTAAGCATTTGCTTATCTGTAAAGAATTTTATTTCTCCTTCACTTATGAAACTTAGTTTGGCTGGATATGAAATTCTGGGTTTAAAATTCTTTTCTTTAAGAACATTGAATATTGGCCCCCACTCTCTTCTGGCTTGTAGAGTTTCTGCCGAGAGATCTGCTGTCAGTCTGATGGGCTTCCCTTTGTGGGTAACCTGACCTTTCTCTCTGGCTGCCCTTAAGATTTTTTCCTTCATTTCAACTTTGGTGAATCTGGCAATTATGTGTCTTGGAGTTGCTCTTCTCGAGGAGTATCTTTGTGGCGTTCTCTGTATTTCCTGAATTTGAATGTTGGCCTGCCCTGCTAGGTTGGGGAAGTTCTCCTGGATGATATCCTGTAGAGTGTTTTCCAATTTGGTTCCATTTTCCCCCTCACTTTCAGGCACCCCAATCAGACATAGATTTGGTCTTTTTACATAATCCCATACTTCTTGCAGGCTTTGTTCATTTCTTTTTCTTCTTTTTTCTTTTGGTTTCTCTTCTCGCTTCATTTCATTCATTTGATCCTCCATCGCTGATACTCTTTCTTCCAGTTGATCGAGTCGGTTACTGAAGCTTGTGCATTTGTCACGTATTTCTCGTGTCATGGTTTTCATCTCTGTCATTTCGTTTATGACCTTCTCTGCATTAATTAGTCTAGCTGCCAATTCTTCCACTCTTTTTTCAAGATTTTTAGTTTCTTTGCGCTGGGTACGTAATTTCTCCTTTAGCTCTGAGAGGTTTGATGGACTGAAGCCTTCTTCTCTCATCTCATCAAAATCATTCTCTGACCAGCTTTGATCCGTTGCTGGCGATGGGCTGTGCTCCTTTGCAGGAGGAGATGCGCTCTTAATTTTTGAATTTCCAGCTTTTCTGCCCTGCTTTTTCCCCATCTTTGTGGTTTTATCTGTCTCTGGTCTTTGATGATGGTGATGTACTGATGGGGTTTTGGTATAGGTGTCCTTCCCGTTTGATAGTTTTCCTTCTAACAGTCAGGACCCTCAGCTGTAGGTCTGGTAGAGATTGCTTGAGGTCCACTCCAGACCCTGTTTGCCTGGGTATCAGCAGCAGAGGTTGCCAAAGATAGAATATTGCTGAACAGCGAGTGTACCTGTCTGATTCTTACTTTGGAAGCTTCCTCTCAGGGGTGTACTCCACCCTGTGAGGTGTGGGGTGTCAGACTGCCCCTAGTGGGGGATGTCTCCCAGTTAGGCTACTCAGGGGTCAGGGACCCACTTGAGCAGGCAGTCTGTCCCTTCTCAGATCTCAATCTCCTTGTTGGGAGATCCACTGCTCTCTTCAAAGCTGTCAGACAGAGTCATTTGTGTCTGCAGAGGTTCCTGCTGCTTTTGTTGTTGTTGTTGTTTAGCTGTGCCCTGTCCCCAGAGGTGGAGTCTACAGAGACAGGCAGGTTTCCTTGAGCTGCTGTGAGCTCCACCCAGTTCGAGCTTCCCAGCGGCTTTGTTTACCTACTTAAGCCTCAGCAATGGCGGGCACCCCTCCCCCAGCTTCGCTGCTGCCTTGCAGTTAGATGGCAGACTGCTGTGCTAGCAATGAAGGAGGCTCCGTGGGCATGGGACCCTCCCGGCCAGGTGTGGGATATAATCTCCTAGTGTGCCTGTTTGCTTAAAGCACAGTATTGGGGTGGGAGTTACCCGATTTTCCAGGTGTTGTTTGTCTCAGTTCCCCTGGCTAGGAAAAGAGATTCCCTTCCCCCTTGTGCTTCCCAGGTGAGGCGGTGCCTCGCCCTGCTTCAGCGCTCGCTGGTTGGGCTGCAACAGCTGACCAGCACGGATTGTCCGGCACTCCCTAGTGAGATGACCCCAGTACCTCAGTTGAAAATGCAGAAATCACCTGTCTTCTGTGTCGCTTGCGCTGGGAGTTGGAGACTGGAGCTGTTCCTATTCGGCCATCTTGCTCCGCCCCTAAACACCTCTATTAAATTCAATGCAACAGAGTGTGCCAGAGCAGGTCCAGTCTGAAAAGGTGGCCTGGTTCCTTGGGGACCTAATTCATCTGGGCATCCAACCTTATGTACTCTACAGAAATCAAAGCTTCACTGGTCATGGGATTTCTTGGCCACAAGGGCCAAGGTAGCCAGAAAAGGTATGTTTCAGAACAATAGGGAAGCTGCTGGGGAACTGTACTGCCTTGCCGTTCTCCTGCCTCCTGTGTTTGTCTCTCCATCTCAAAGAGTATCTGTTTGTAGGCCATGTCAGTGTGTGCCTCCTAGGGAAATGTGCCCCCTACCACCACCCCACCAAAGGACATACACTGCGGCAAGTGCTGCATCCCAGTGTCCTCATTAATCTCCAGTTACATCCATATGCACAGAAAGGCTTCCTGTTCCTTTCTCTGACTCACCTCCATCCATGTGGGCTGGCTTTGGCCTTGCAGGCATGTGAACCTTGAGCTGCATCTGCTCTTCTCCATCCAGATGGGGAGGAGGTCAGGTGCTCCAGGTGGAACCCTGGTGCCCCGCCCTGAGATGGAGTGATTGGCAGGATGGCCTCTGTGCCCGAGGCAGCAGAAACAGCAGGCAGACAAGTTGTTTTGTCCAGCACGTTCTTTTCTGAGCCACACGCCAAGCAGCTGGAGGGTAGGTGAGTGTTTCAGGCAGGCAGGGCTCAGAAGTGGATGGGTGATGAGGCACTCAGTACAGTAGTCTGACTTTGTTAAAGCTCTGTGTAGAACATTAATGAATCTGCCACCTTCTTCTTGAATTTGAGCCTAAGCCATGGCCTTTGCATGTTATGATACAGTAAGGAAGAAGGCCCAGGACGCTGTAACCTGAGCCTCATATTCTCCTTGCAGGGGAAGGCTTCCTGTTATGTAGTGTGTGTGTCTGGAAGATGTGAGCCATGGAACGTTCACTTCTCAAGCTGGGGCTGGAACACCACGTGTTTCACTTAGAGGGACGTCTCACCAGGGGCAAGGCCGAATGACAGCAGACCAGGCAACCCCCGGGCTTTCCTTCCATTTTCTCCCAGCCCACTCATGGCGAGTATGTTCTCTCCACAGGCCCGGGCGCTGTCAGCGAGGTGAGCAACGGCACGTCGAGGAAGGCAGGCTGCGTCTGGCTGCTGCCTCTTCTGGTCTTGCACCTGCTCCTCAAATTTTGATGTGAGTGCCACTTCCCCACCCGGGAAAGGCTGCCGCCACCACCACCACCAACACAACAGCAATGGCAACACCGACAGCAACCAATCAGATACATGCAAATGAAATTAGAAGAAACACAGCCTCATGGGACAGAAATTTGAGGGAGGGGAACAAAGAGTACTTTGGGGGAAAAAGTTTCCAGAAAGAAATTGAAACTTGCCTTGCAGATATTTAGGTACAACGGAGTTTTCTTTCTTTTCCCAAACGGGAAGAACGCAGCACACCCGGCTTGGACCCACTGCAAGCTGCATCGTGTGACCTCTCTGGTGCCAGTGTGGGCAAGGGCTCAGCCGCTCTGCCCACAGAGTGCCCCGACGTGGAACATTCTGGAGCTGGCCATCCCAAATTCAATCCGTCCATAGAGACGAACAGAGTGAGACCTTCCGGCCCAAGCGTGGCGCTGTGGGCACTTGGGTAGACTCTGCCACCATGGTGTGTGTTGTGAAACGTGAAATAAAAAGACAGAGAAAGAAAGAAAAAGGAAACAAAGTAAGACCATCTGACAGCAACAACAATCCCACAAACAACAGTCACAAAAGATACCGTTAAACTTTTTTTTTTTTTTTTTTTTTTTTTATCATTTTACTACATGGACATCATGGATAACAAGGGATTCTGATTCATTATTAATTTTATTAATTATATTTTCTGATATGAGTCTAGAACTTAGTGCAAAAACAAGACAAAACTAAAAAAATACAACTGAAAAGGGTGAAGAGAAGTATGTTTGTTAAACAGTAAAAATGAATAGTATACTTCTTAACTAGGTTTACAACTGGTGGACCACACACCAGGCACTAATCGCCTGGTGAGGATTTGGCATATCCACCAAAAAACACATCCGATTTAACCAACATCTCCACCAGCGCTACAGATTCCTCCCGACTGTGGCATCTCATGCAGACAATACTATGCGCTCTACACGCTGTTTAGAAATGGAAAGGTGATCTGCACTGTATCTTGGGTTTGTTGGCTATGCTTCTTTTGATGACATATATTATACAGTATATATATACATATATTTTTTTTGTTAGAGTTCTAGCCATTTTATTTCTCCGCAGGGTCCTTTCTCAGACATTACTGCATGCTGTATATGGCGTTAGCTGTGTGTTGATCTTCTAAAAGATGATAGAGTTTACTGGTAATTGTGTAATCAGCTCCTGCCTTTTTATTTTCTTGGGTTATTTACATGTCAGAGACATTTATAAAAAGTGAAAAGATAAAAAAAAATCCGACTAATACCAGGCGCAGCATCTTTCCAGGTGTGGCTCTGCGCGTCGGCCACCCCAAGTGGCCCCGCTTTCTCCATCCTGCTCTGTGGCATTAACAGACAGCAAGCAACTGAACAAGCAGAACCGTCAGTACCCACTTGCTTTAGCCCATTATGGGAATCTCTGATGCCTTTGTGACCACTGGAGAGTTTAATCCTCTTGGTTTATTTTATTTAATTTCCCACCTTTGTGTGAGTGTGTATGAAAGAGAAGAAAATGCAATTTTTAGGTAATCTTTTTTTTTCCCTCCCCTGAAAGTCTGGGAACCAGAGAGTCCTCGGGAGGGGTCCTGGATGTGATGAGGGAAAGTGGGATTGGGGGATCCGGGAGGGTGGGGTTGTCTCTGACTTGACATTAAAAAGTGTTCCATGTCCCTCTTCACCTGGTGTGGTACCTCATTCTACAGTGGGGCGGGGCCACAGCCTGCCTGGCTCAGGTTTGAAGGATGGGGGTGGATGGGCTCTTAAACCCTCCTGGGATGGAGGGGTGGTAAGTGCTGAGATGACAAACAGGAAGGACATGGGACCGCCTCCATCCGCACACAGAGGCAAGGTGAAGGTGCATCTGATAGGGACTGCATTTTCAGTGCCTTCAGGAGGTCCTGGCCAGGGCTGCCAGTGTCCTGCTTGTGCTCAAACATCTCACCACACAACATGGGCAAAGGCCAAGTCTAGTCAGGGAGAAGAATTTAGGCCCGATTATTTCTGGGAGACAGCAGAAAGTCACTGTCACAGAAAATAAGAAAACCCCTATAAGCCAAAAAAAAATCTCCCCACAAAAAACAAAACAGAAAGCCAGCTTGAAACATCGTGTTTAGTTTTAAATAATCTGCCATCAACCATTCCTCCAACCTGACCTTCAAACCTCACCTCTAGCCACATAAGAGGAACTGAGAGTCAGAAATGGGTCGGAGCCAAAACACACAGGAATGACGGCACTTGCATTTCCAGGTCAGCTTCACCTGAGAGGAACCAGGAAGGTCTGGGACGGAGCTGTGTCATTTCTAGTTGCTTCTGGCAAGACTGAAGAAAGCTACTGACTTCACCTTTTTTTAATATCCTTCTACTCTTTCACCCCTAGCCCCAGCCACATCCCAGATGCCCCAAGTTTTCCTGGCAGCAAGGTCTGGAACTACCTGGCCAAGCCTCAGGAATCTTGATGGCACTAGTGTTTCTCCCTCCCTATGTCTAGGAACCATGAACGAGAAAGGGCTCTGAGTCTCCTTAGAATGGAAGTGGGTGGGATTGACTAACCCTCCCATGCCTAGCACCTCAGTAGACACTGGCCTGAGGGTTTGGGTGCAAAGCATGGCTTACTGGAATAGAGGGGGGAAAAGATAGGTGAGCTCCATATTCCTAAACTGGAGCCCAGAAACACCTCTGAATACCATGTGCCAAGGCACCTGCAAAGAGGCAGTTCTGAGGCTTGGCTGAGACAGCAGAACACAGTGCCCACAACCTTTGTCTGAACGGGAGCTTGATCTTTCACATACACTATGCACTAGTGAATATCTACCAATATCTACTAGATGACCACCAGTAGACATTAGTAATACCTGCTACTGCTAATCACGCTTCAAATAGCTATTATCACCCTCCCAGGAGAGAGTGCTGAGTCAGAACCAACTTTGTAAGAGGCACTGATGAGGACTTAATTTTACCTATTTGCCAACTCAATAGTTCTCTTGCCTTGTGGATCTTTAGAGCCCTGGTTATGCAAGAGCGCGTTCTTAGTTGAACCAGCTTGACTGTGATTGGTGAATTCACCAGCTAGGAGCCCTTCCTATCCTGCCTCAGGAGGAGCCTACTCTCATCTTCTGCTGAGTGTGCTGTGTGAGCCTCAGTCTGCTGAGTCGCAGTCTTTAGAGGGAACATGTGGACCGCACAGGAAAGTATTCTGCCTCCCAGGTCTTCAGTCAGATTTAGAGTTCCATCTGGGAGGACATGGCTTTGAAAGGAGCTTACAGGGGCAAGTCACAGACCTACCTTTTCTGGAAATGGGAGCTTGGTAAGAGAATGTTCATCTGACTGAGCACAGAAAATCACCCTGAATAGAGCCTGTAGTGATTTTTTTTTTTCTTGGTGCAGGCACTGATGGAGGACAATTGCTACAGGTTGACCTGGATTCCAAGTATACTGGGCCCCTTGTGATTCAGAGATAAGTCACTGCCATACTTTAGGATTCCTCCACTACCCCTCATATTAGGATGTCCCCTGACATGAGCATCTCATGAATGCAAGGAGGATTGTGAGGGATGGACAGTCCCTAGACACTCTAGCCAAACACTCCTGTAGAATCACATCTCCCTTCTTTCAGTGGAATATCTACTCCTTTCCAGCCATGCAAATGTGCAGTGGCTCTTCTGCTCCTGTTGTTAAATATTGCCCCATCAAGGCTTGTACACAGTAGATCCAGACGTCTAACGTGAAGCATTGAGAATACTCATCCAAGGACTGCTTTCTGACCAGTGGGATGTACTAAGCATATTCATGACTGACAATCCACAAATGTTCATTTTTGTTGCTGTGGATGGTGATGATGACAAATGACAACTATTGTTCAAGCTGGAAATAAGTTAGCAAATGAATTAACACTAAAATTTAATTGAGGTTCAGCACATTTCACTGGACCGACTCCATCTTTATCTTATACCTTCTGAACTGTGAGTTTAAAACAAAAGACAGGAGCACTACCCAATTATAGGAATCTAATGGATGGACTTGTTTAATTAAAACATGCAATATGGGTTCACGACACATTTGTAAGGACTTTCTATTTCCACAATGGTAAAAATTTGAGGTACTTCTCACTAAAGAGAAGAATATATGCTAAAGGATGGATGTGGAAAATGCATGCCGTTGTGCTACTGTTTGCCAAATGCATATGCACACATCAGTCGCTTACCCTTCGTCAGAGAAGCAGTAAAAAATAATTGAGATTACTGGTATCTGATGCAGTAATGAAGTATTACCTCTTTTCAGCATTTAAAAAAAATTTTAAACCAAATTCCAGAGCTAATTTGTTTTAGAACTTGCTCATTGGGACTTGAGTGCATAGTATATCTCCTTTGTCATCCCATAACTGCTCAAACAAGCCATTCTAAAGTATCAATTCTTTCCTCTCTCTGTTCTCAATTCAGGCACTATTTCCATGAGTGTCCAACTTTATCCGCCTCCAAGGCAATAAATGCAAATTAATATCCCCATGACTTGTGGGTAGGTGAGCTCTCTGAGTCTCTGCCTTCTCATTCAGATTTTTCTGTTTTCCATAACATTACACCTTCGCCATCACATACCTATTACGTTGTTAGAAACAGACACTGTTTATAGAAAAGGCTCCCTAATTCCTGAGCTCATGTTAAGATCCATTCTTACAATTCATTCTGAGGCATTTTGGTGCATTATCCTTTATGAAGGTGACCCGGGTTGACTTTCGTTTTTTTGAATGTTGATTTTTACTCCCATGAAAGCCTCCAAATAACTTGGATCCCTTCTCTTGGCATGATGTGAGAGTGTATGAGTTTATTTCAATATTTTAGGGATTGTTAACATTATTTGGAAATGAATTATTCCTCTCTCAGTGCATTTGTTTTATTAGAACTTCCTGGAGTTTCCGTAGCATTTACCTTGTTTCCAGTGAATCTTGAACCGTGGCGTTTCTGAGTAGCACTGTGATATTTTGGATACAGAACTGAAATACTAATCAGTAGAATTAGGCTGTAGTCCAGATTTTATCACTTGTTGAATTTCCCTTTCCTTATCTTTTATATAAGATGTTATGATGGAAGATTGCTGATGTTCCATCTAGCTTTAGAATTCAATAATTAAGTGATTTTATGTTTTATAAGATTTCTGCAAGGAAAAATTGGGGAAGCAGCATTTTTGATAAATGAAAATTGAAAGTGTGAATGTGGGCAAGATCCACAGCCAATGCATTGTCTGTGTTTCCAGAATAGTTCATAAGAAGATAAAATGCACGATCCTAACTGCCATTTCTGCAGATATTTGAAGTGACTCCTTAAGGAAAACTTGAGAGATGAACGCTGCAGCACTTGGAAAGAAGCATTGCTTAATAAAAGACTGTGGCTTTTTTGGAACAGGAAACAATGTTAGCCCCAAGCTGCCCTCTATATGACACAAGTAAAACAAGAGAGAATAAACTGTCACACATCCTAAAGTCTAGAAAAGTAAAAGATGTTGAGAGTAGGCAAAAATCTCAGAATTTTCAGTACAAGTGTGTGTGTGTGTGTGTGTGCACGCATGCATGTGTGTACTATTTACTGTAATTATTTAACTCTTCAAAACAGATGACACCTGTTATTCCTAAGATTCATCTTTAAAATAACAAGAAATAGTGATGAAAAGAGGGGTCTCTAGATATAATTCACAATGATTTCTCATCATCCTGACCATTACAATCAAGGATCCAGAAGGGTGCATGCAGATTTCATTGGACATATTTGTGTATTTTTGGCTGAATTCCAGGTTCATTGAGTCCTCCTCGCTCTCCTCTCTCACCCCTAGACTCGGCTTCATTTCCAACCTCTCTGTGAAGAGCTTGAGGATGTAAAAGGAAGAGGGCAAAGTGTGGGGTTGGAGCGGACAGAGTGTGGGGTTGGAAGATAGGTGAGTCCTGGTCCCCTCCCCAAGTGCCTGTGCCTAACCACCCTCTTCAGCTTTAATTTCCTCTGAAGGTTCACTTCCAGAGTTGATGGAAAGTCAGAAGGAAGAGCCATCAAACTATACCTCCTGCACTTGACTAACTGTAAGAGTGAGACAGATGCCAGGAAGAGGAGCCCAGACTGCAGAGTGCACGTGTGGAGGAGGGGTCCTCTTCTTGTGGAAGGATGCCAGAGAAAGAGAAATGAAAATAAAATAAACGATTCTACCCCACACCACGTCACTTTTGCCAGTGCCCGTAATTCTCATTTGTGTTTGGTTACTCGAAAAGGAGCTAAGATCTGTGGCAACAGATGCTGTCTGTCAAATACAAAATTTCTTTTTCTCTAAGTGTTCATATTACAATTTAACAGGCAAGAAAAAATGAAAATAAAATGAGAAAATATAAAGGACATCCAGACAATTAAAACTTCTCAGTGAGTAAGTGCGAGAGATCTGCATATACGTGCATCAAATGTCTTCTATGATGCTACAAGTAGGATCTCAGAGAGAAGAGCTGAGGTCTTGGCTCCCTGCTCACTGGTCACAGGAAGCACCATTCCTAGACACGCTCTCAGCAAAACACAATCAGATTCAAATACTAGAGGTAGCATGTACTTTCAGTGCGTACCGATGTCTTCCTGTTTTCCTGATGATCAGGGATAGGTAGAATACAGAAAATACGAAGCAGGCAGCCAAGAGATGCTTTTCCATCCAAACCCAGCCTTGGGTTGCTAGGGGACCTGCAGCAGGCTGCTGCACCTCCAAGCCTCAGTTTCCCCATCAACGAAATTAATGTTGGACAAGTTGATCTCAGAAGGCTTCCCAAGATCTGAAATCCTCTGGGTCTCTACCTGCATGCTCCCATAGTTTGTATCTATTTCCATAACTAATAAAATTATACAATTCAAACCAAGACAAAACCTTTATGAGGTGTTGGCTTTATGGAGCTATGTAGGAGATATCTCTGTTTACACTGGACTTGGTTGGAAAAGCCCTTTGTTTCTGACATGACATACAGATTGAAAGGCTATGGTCCGGACACTTTGGATGTAAGGCTGTCCCTTCAGAATCTGAAGAAAAAATACAGACACTCAAGTATAAATACACAAAATGTTCTACACAGGTTCCGGTGGTTTGTGAGCTTTTAAAACTCACTATTGAGCCCCAATGTTAAGAACTCCTGCTGCAAAATTTCACCTTGGATTTGTCTCATAGGCTGCTTCCATTTCTCAAATATAATTGGTAAGAATTGTGTCCTACAGGCTTTAATTTTTAACTAAATAAACAACAACTAGGGCAGCCTTCGGAACCCCTCAGGCAGTTCCATATGGACTGAATCTAATCCTTTGGGAATCAAACCTGTAATGATCTAACTGCACAAGATCTTTGCCCCAAACTCTTTTTGCTGACAGCCTCCTCTTGGCATATGTTTCTACCTCTGACAATTACACCAGCTTAGATAAAACCAAACAAGTTTGTATTTTATTTATAGTAATTAGTGATACCAACCCTTGCTGTCCACCAGAGAGCTCCTAGTTGCAATGAGTCAAGAAAATCAAATCATTTGGCTCAAGGTAGTCAGGACATTTGATCTGATAACACCTAATTCAGGGAACACTCCCGTGTGTCAGGGATCCGGAATGTTAAGGTGCTCTATCCTTCTCGCCAGCACTTTCTTCTTTGTGTCCTGAGTACAAGTTGCTGCTCCCCACCTCAAGTCTGAAACATTTTTTTCTTTCATCTCCTAAGCATTTGATGGAGTTGACATTACCACAGCATGTACACAAGAGGGCCAGGCAAACCATTTGCCCAGCCCTAGTCCTGAGCAAGGAAGTCAGGATTCCACAGTGTAATTCACTAGTCAGAAGTGATCGCCCTCCCTCATGGCAGCACAAGGGCAGTAAATTCATTACAATGAGGTTGCTGCCACTTCTCACATGCACCTCAACACTGTTGTTTTACAGAAACTTCAGATACCCTGGTCCTGGATCATTTTTGCTTGAATGCATGTCTTTTTGTCCAGCCACATACAGAATCACTCTTCTAAATATTGGCACACTAGGTAGGAGCTTCTATATTAACGTCTCATCATTCCTTGTTTTCAAAAATATGAAAGAATAATCAGTCAAATGGAGTCCACAGCATAGGATAAGCTGAGCTCCCAGAACACTGAGGATCAAATTGGAATGTGTGAGTAGCAGTATAGCCTATTTCCTAACAAACAGCAGTGTTAAGGCATGCCCCTGAACTATCAATGAGAAAGTCTTCCTGACTAAATAACTCACCAACCTAGCTCACTACATTTCCTTAGTAGCATTTTCTATACATTTCCCATTATCTCCTCTCTTCTCTGTCATTTCTTTTCCCCCAGTACAGCCTACCTTTGCAGTAATAACCTAAGAAGCAAGATATCTAAGAACCAACTGGGAAAAAAATATTTAGTTGCACAAGGCTATTCCATACTCCTTGATTTACATTAGTCATTCAGAGAGTGACATTATGCCTTGGAGGAAAGAAATGTGATATGCTTGGGCTATGCTTGGGAATCTGCATTACCTGTACCTTTGGTTAAACACACAGTGCCCTGAAATAGACAGGCTATATCATTGGCAAGGGCTTAATGGACATCTGAGGCAATTCTATGCTAGGAATTGCATGAGTAGATTTGAACCATTTGGAAAACTAGTCAGGAAACTCGGTTGGACTTAGGCCCATGTATTCACCTTTAGTCATTTGATGAATAACCCAGATTAGCCACAAGAAAAGAACATTTGCCATGGAAGCCCCAGGCATGATTACTTCAATAATTCCTTGAGGAATGGGAGTGGGTCATATTAAGCTCCAGCTTCGCCATGGCTGATGGTTTCTGGTACATACCCAACATGGGCTGGAGACAGTTCTCCCTCTAGCACTACTCTTGTGTCAGGACTGTAAAACTCTGTTGGAACATCAGGACTCCACAGAGAGTCAAGAGGGGAATTCAGTAGATTTATGTTGTTGCTGACATTTAAGTCTATGTAAGGACTGTTTTTCAGTCCAATTATATTTTCTTATATTTCTGAATCATTTTATCTTCTTTCTGGTCCATTTGGCCCTAGGGTCCCCAAAGACCCTCCTAAAAATTAGTGCAGCGAAAACTGCCACCAATGAGGAGAAAATTAATTATACATGGAACTGGATACAAAAACACCCACATGTATTTATTTATTCCCCACTATTTATTGAGGACCTAATATGCCCAGGCACTGTTTTCCACGCTGTGGATAAAATGCTGACCAAAATAAAAATGTTTCCTGCTTCCAAGATGTTTTCAATCCAGCAGGGAAGAAAGTTAACAATAAAATTATATCCCACACACACAATGTGCTATGCATGGGGTGTTATGAACACGTGCAACACAAGGAGCCTGTCTGAGAGACCAGGAAGGTGTCCGGATGAGGTGAGATTTGCACTGAGCTACAAAGATGGGGAGGAGTTAACTGTGCAGATTGGGAGAGGGAGAGTGGACGCTCTTAGTAACCATGGGTACAAAGGCCCTAAAGAAGGAGGAAGAATAACATAACAAAAAAACCCATCATCCTCAAACGTATTCTCATGTATGTTATTTCTATGGATTACTACTTTTTTCAGTTATGGGCACCCTTACTACATATATAGTTGAATTTAAACCAGTACAACTGCATTTTTTACACACAAACACATTCACACAAAATAATGCACCAATGAACTTGTAAAATATGAAGGTATCATGTTTTCCAAGATTTAGACTCTTCTCAAAACTTCACGCAGCACATTTGCCTCGCTGGAGGACACCCCCTATAGAATTAGGATCTCCATGAGGAGGGCCACAGAATGAGTATTCTAAACAAGCTTCCCTGGTGACCTTTCAAAAGGAGTAAATCCAAAACAGAACATGTAATTCTTCCCGGTTTCTTTATCTCCATAGATGGCACCATCGAACTGGGCTCAAACCAAAAACCTAGAACTTACCCTTGACTTCTCTTTCTCTCTCCCCACCCCCATGCAGTCGATCTGTCATTTCCAATCTATATCTCGTCTACATCCTGTTCGCTCATTCGAGCCCCCATTGTTGCTCCAACTACTCTATACTAGTTCCCTATCTAGTCTAGAGCAGCCCATAGCTAGTCTTCCTGTTGCTGAACTTTCATCACACAATAATGCTGGAGTGAGACTTTTAACAAAAGCAATGACCCATCTTAGATTTTGACTCATTTTAATTTAATTAACAACTTTCTCTTGAGGAAGCTACTTCTCCGGCCCTAATTTACAGGTGAGGAAAGTCAGACTTAGGGAGCACTCAAGATCACTAGAGGTCAAACCAGGATTTTAACCCAGTTGTCTAAACCTGCAAGCCTTCTCCCTAAGGTATGCTACACTTAAAAAGTATTATTTTTATTCAGTTCTAAGATGCATGTGTTTTTACTTAAAAGTCTTTGAAGTTGGAGCTGTGTGTTGCAATCAATGGCATGTCATACTTTAATTGACATCAACTTTTCCTTGTGGTATATAAAATAATTGCATGTCTTACAACTGACAACTCTTAGAGTTGGTGAAATACAATATTTGTTGAATGAATGAATGAATGAATGAATGGGAGTAGGTCAGGGGAGCTACCCTGAACATCTCTGCTTTAGGCTTTGTCTCCAAGGTAGTACCACATACAGGATACGTTGAACACCTCAGAAAAAGATGGTAGTGACCTCTATAATCATTCTTATTACCATCATTATTTATGGTTCCAATTAATCATATTTTAACTTATGTAAAAAACAAACTAAAGATAAAGTTACATTAGAGTAACCCACCTTTGTTTAACATTTCCTGGTAACTATTAAATATTTAGTCACTTAGTTATTTCTTCCAAACTGCTATTGTGAGATGTTTTAAGGCATTAAACTCACCATATTTTCGTTACTCTAGGTGGTTTGAACTAGATGCTCCTAATTTTAGGCACCATTATTATTCTTCTTTGTGAATCATACACTTCTAAAAACAGCCCAATGTTTTCTTGTGTTAGAGGAGAAGAAAAATAGAATGTTTGCCCTTCTATTTGCATGTATTTTACTCATTACTTTAGTGGATAGTTTGGATTGGACATTTGGGGATTTGCAGCATTATAATCAGTAAGTGAGGACTATCTGCCTAATCAGTCACGCACTAGTGGTAGTATTAAACATAAAAATTTACACTGTGGTTTATAAAATGCTTTCACACGCTCCATCTTACTTAATCTTATTTAAAACACTCCATAACTGTGTAAGGATAGACATGGCCTTTCACACTCCACATTTTCTTAATTATATTTCTCTCTAAATACTCTCAGGGCTCTGAAATGACTACTTCAGATAGGCCCAAAGTCATGAATTAGCCAAGGAGATACAGGGTCAAGAGTCTTAGCGAATTCTGGAAGTGCGTTTCTGAGTGGTAATGAGTCTGCAACTGCAAACCAGGATTCACTAATGTCTTTTGTTTTGTGGCACCTAATATGAAAAAATTGGGTTAGAGGAAATCTAGGGAGCCAAACCTGGGCAGCTGGAACCCCTTAGCCTGGGACATCTAACTGTGAACAGCTTTGCCCATTCGCCCACCGTGCTGTGCACATACATATGCTCCATGTGTGTTAAGAAGTATGAAAGGTTGAGCAATGCTACACATTTTGGAACAGATTGCACCTTCTGTCTGGACCCTGTCAATCCTGACGTGTGTCACTGCACATACTGAGGTGGTGCCATGACCACTGATCTACTTGAGGAACGTAACACAGGACCTGTGCTGTGCACAACACACGTGGCTTTGTGCTGGGGTCCTGAATCTCACTGCAACATAGATGCTAAGACTCACTCACCATCCCAGCCTGGATGTTGCCTTTTTCCCAGAGATTCCATGCTAATACAGGGGCTTTTGAAAAGCTTTAGGGCTTTGGGAAATTTCTAGGAATAACATAATGATCTCTGGGGAAACAAAGCTCAGAGTAAGAATACACTGCTTATTCCACACTCTGCCTTTTCTTTATCTCCCAGTGCCTTGAAAACACTTTCACAAATCCCCCACCACCACCACCCCACCCCCACCGCTAAGATGAACTTCCTAAGTGAGATTTCCTGGTGAGCCAAATAGCACTAGGACTAGATGCGTGCCCAGAACACATCCTCTCTGGTTAACCCAGCACTATTGAGTAAGAGCAGGTAGCTGAACCATATCAATAAAATGTGGGTACCAGCCCTTTACGTTGAAAGAGGTTAGCAGGCCAGCCGTTATACAGAGCTGTCATGCCAGAGGCTTTAAGACCCTCCAGGAACCCACAACCTCTGGGAATTTTTACCTTCCATCCCATTTAAATCTGAGAGGCTTCCCTCCTGCTGGCAGCTCCAGAGTTACTGCTGAGACTCAGGGAGAAGCTGTTATGAAAAGCTGAGGTTGTTGCTAAGCAAAGGCAGTCTCAGGGAGGCAACTGACAGAGCAAAAGCAACACCTGGTTAAACTGAAATTGACATGACAGCTTCTCTTGGCTTTAGGCTGCCTTTGCCAGGGTTAGAGTTCTATTTGGCTAATATCGGAAAGGCAATAAGCATAGACAATTGCAGTTCCTTCCACAGGCATCCAGTGGGGGAATAGCGAGGAATATGGCAAACTGCAGGGTGAGCAAAGGTTATTGTGTCTTGAAGGATGAGGTCCTCAGAGTATCCTCAATGCCCAGCACTCTCAATGCACCACATGTCCTCTGTTGGGGAGGGGTGAGCCATGTGGAGTAAGCAGCTCCCACACCTGCACGTCCTCCACTGTCCTCATCTAGAGAAAGAACACCGTGAAGAGAAGCGACTTCTTCCTTTGGGAGCCTTCAGACTCTCGCTAGTATGAGTGCAGAGCTCCTGGCATCTGGTGTTTAGGTGGTTTTGAAATAGGGGAGCTCACAACAGTCCATCAGTGGCCTCGTCTTCCTTCAGGAGCACCACTGTGGACTCAGTACTGTGCCCAGTGTGTTGGGAGATGCAGGAGCCCCACTCAGGGCCTCCTCCACAAGGCCCCCTCTGCACTGCAGCACTGATACATACTGATACAGTAAACAGAGGTTTATTAAGAAGACAGCAGAGCCAGAGGACATGGCAAATGGTGGTGCACAGATTCTAAGGATGGAGGGAGGTCAACAAAAACCGAGCGGCGTGGGGACAGCTGGGAGGGCCAGGGAAAGCCAGGACTTGAGGAAGGGGCCGGAAGACAGTAAGATGTGGATGGAAAAAGGTCAGGCCTCTCTGCAGGGGAAGCCACATGAGGGAAGCTCTGCAGCGAGAATGAGCAGAGCAATTAGACTTTTCTTTGCTGACAGGTGACAGAAAGAGATGGCTGAGACCCCGTGCATTGCTCAATTTTTGCCTGCCTCTAACACATATTAGCAAAGAGAAGATAAAGGAAATATCGTAGGTAAATACACTCAGCTTCTTCCTGTAAAGCTTTGACTGCAAACACCTAGGTAGAACCCCTAGCCCAGGAGCTGGGCTGGATCTCCTGTGAGCCATAGTCCTTTTCCATCTCTTACTTAGACTTACTACCCTGGGAGGCTGAGGTAAGTAGATCATTTGAGTCCAGAAGTTTGAAACCAGCATGGGCAATGTGGCAAAAAAACCTGTGCCTTTGAAACAAATGTAAAAATTAGCCAGGCAAGGTGGCACATGCCTGTAGTCCCAGTTATTTGGGAGGCTGATGTGGGAGAATCACTTGAGCCCAGGAGTTCAAGGCTGCAGTGAGATGTGACCATGGCACTGCACTCCAGCTGGGACAACAGAGTGAGACCTTGTGGCAAAAAAAAAAAAACAAGACTTACTACCTTAAGAGCAGAAGGGGTTGCTTCCTGTTCTCTTCAGGCTAAACATGACTCTAAAGCAAAGAGGAAAAGAGAGCATTATATTCTAAGATCAAGCTTTTTAACAGTAAACAAATCCTCTGCAATTGGTATGCCGAGGGATCAGGGCAGACTCCAGCCCCCAGAAGCAGGCCTGCAGAACCAGCTGTGCTAAGCATTAACTGAATAGGACTGAGCACCTTGTTTTGCCCCTCCAAATCAATTCTTCATCCTCCTCCATCCTGCTTTGCACCTAGGAGGCTGACCTTAACTGCCAGCCTCAAACAGACCCCTTGACTGTCTAGCTCCAGGCTGGATCCCGCTAATGGGGGACACCTGCAGAAGAGTGGAAGGGAGAGAAAAGAGAAGTTGGGCTACTCCTCCCTTGGGCCCCTTCCTGCTCAGCAGAAGTCAGCAGAGTTCATATTTCTCTATAAAATCCTCAGTTCCCATCAGTGGCTTCTCTCCATGGCCACAAATCTAACCAGATTCTCATAAACACTCCATCACTTTTGACCTTTGCTGCCATGGTGTCTGCATGATGTGGATTTGTCTGCCCCAAAGTCTCTCCCAGCACTCCCCAACCTTCGTCTGATTAACCCCAACTCTGCTTACGTGTCATTCCCTCCACAAGTCCAGAGGGGTATTAACAGCTTCCCAGTATTGCTAGACCTGGGGCATCTCACCATCCCTTGCTTGTTTTCTTTAACCTCAAGCACATCATCGTATCTGAGCTCCCATTAATCTCTCTTCAACCACACTTTTGAGTAGGCCGCCTGCATCCGGCAAAACTCTGGAATGATACATACACAGCTGGATTATGGAGAAGTCCAGGGGGTCCTGCGGGGGGGGGGCACGTCCAGAGTGTCCAGACAATGGGGACTTTCAGTGGGACAGCCAGTAGGGAAGCATTTCACTGTGTCAGTAGCTGCTGGAATCACACAGAGGGGTGCTGTCCCATCGCTCTTGGCCTGATTGCTAACTGCACTTGACTCATTTTTACAAATAAAGAAACCAAGACTCAGGAAGGTCAAATGAAATGGCCCATCATGATTTTCCTGTCTGCAAAGGCTTTTGGGTAACAGCTTATGAATCCTTTTAGGAAAGTGAATGCCACATTCTATATATAAATCATGACATATAAAAGAAATAGGGAAGAAATTTTTTCAAAAGGGTCAGAACCCTGACTGCATTTATGTTCTTTACCTGTGATTTTTTTTTTTTTTTTTTTTTTTTTTTTGGTCACTTACTCAATGAATTTATTTTCTGTGCTCCCTAGGAAGAGCTGTTATCCTAGCAAAGACCCTATCTAATTCTTTGTTTTGGTACAATGTCCAACATGGTTTTTTTTTTTTTTTTTTTTGGCATTTAGCAAATGTCTATTAATAGCCACTTATTCATGGAGGCTCCATGCTCAATGTGATCACTTGCTCTTTCATATACAGAGAGAATAAGGGATCCGCTTCTTTCTATATGAAATCACAGATCAGCACTGAGAGGGCTATCAGAGGCCTGTCACTCATCCCTCTCTCTGGCCAGCGCTGAGTTTGAAGAGTGAGGATCACAGCAGCATCTCCCATGGATACCTGTGCTCGGGTCCCCTGGACGGTCCTGGGCTCTGCAGCCCCAACGGTGTGAAGACACTTTCTCTTGTTTGATCCAAATCTCTCCTGCTGGATTCTCTGCCTGGTGCCACATTGTGCACACAGGGGGCAAAAGAAAACACATACAGGCAAGCCAGGAGGAAATAGATTACATGTGAAGGCAAACCAAGTGGAGCATATGGCCAGTAACTTCCTAATAATTACGCAAACACTCTAGTACCTATGGCCTAGGGGTTTTGTTAGGAGTAAGTGAATTACTATATAGAAAGCACTTTGAACAGCATCTGACTAGAAAAAGCAATAAATAAGCGTAGAAAGAAAGGTACATTGTGAATGGAGAGGAAAAACTGGGGACCTAAACTGTTCTTGGGGATCAGAAAAGACCTCGTGGTGGGAATGACATTTACGCAAAATGGGGGTCAATCAGGCAAAGGGTGGGAAAGGCTGGGAGAGACTTGCAGGCAGAGGAATCCACATCGTGCAGACACCATGGCAGCAAACAGCTTGGAGCACAAAGGCTGGCTGGAAGGCATGGTGATGGAGGAAACTGGATGTCCTCAGGGAGAAGGTTGTGCAGTGCCCCGCAGGCTGGACAGAGGCTGGACTAGAGTCCAGTCCTGACAGCACAAATTCCAGCTACTTCCCTGGAACATTCCAGTCCCTGTTAGGCCTGCGGCATCCCGTAGCGCTTAGGGCTGCTATTTGGAAGCGCAGTCCAGATTGACTTAGGACTCTCTTGATGGGCTTACCGGGTGTGTGGGCCGTGGACACTGAGTAGAACCCACATGCATCAAGTCTCATCGGGAGCACAGAAGCCAGGTATGGCCTAAGTCACAGTCATGGGGACAAAGGCAGGGCCACTCTCTGTAAAGCGGCATCTTTGCATGCTGGTCAGTCCACCCGCCATGCTGACCTCACTGGCACATGCCCCTGTCAAATTGTCCAAGGCCATTCCTATAAAAACTCACCTGGTAAGCTAAGCTTCCTGCCAAGCAGGGCATTGAAAGCACTGGAGCGAAGATGCCAGGCTTTGGCCTTAGAGATGTGAGTTACGTGGGCCGAGCTGCAGAGGACCACTGTGCCTGGCACTGGAACTGTGCCTTGGGAACAAGAAGCAGCTCACAGCCTGATAGGAATGGGGCCATTCTGGGGAAAGCCTTGAAGTGGCTCGAAAATAGGCAGCAGACGCAGTTCTGGGGGATGCAGCCGCTTTCCCACAAGAGCAAAGCCTTCTCAAAGCCAGGACTGAATTAGGCAGTGGTGGCTGTCACTTGCCTGGCTTCCTCAGTTCCAAGATGAGAGGTAACTCACAAGGGTCTTCAAGGAAAAGACGGTCCCTCCCCGCCATCGTCACTCGGGGCCCTGCACCCTCAGGCCTGTGCCCAGTGTGTTCATGTGCTAGGGCTCCACTGTCCAGGTGACACCAGAGGGAACCGGCACTGCAGCAGCACAGCCTCCAGCCCCCATGGGCTCAGGCTGGCCCCCTGCCCTGCTCCTCCCAGACAGCCACATGCCCCAACAGGAGCACTATGTCTGTCCTCGCAAGGCGTAAAAGGTCTTGCCCATCCTTTCTCTAGGACAGGCAGGACCATGGACCGTATCTTTACCTTTCTAAAGGAGGCTGCACTCGGACCTTCCAGAGTGACCTTCTCTCTAAAGGACATCACCCACGCACTTCTTGGGTGTCTAAGAGAGGCCACTCAGTGATTCTAAGGATACCTTTTCTGACTAAGCCAATACTATGAAGCAACTGGCACTACTTCAACAAAGAAGAAAATGAAATGTGCACATGCATTTCATCTTAATGGTAAATCCTGATTCAAAGGCTTTGAGGACAACATCCTAGTTAAGGAAACTAGTTTTAGAAGACTATATGAATAAAAGACTTCCACCTTCAGTCCTGGTAGAGCAACCGGGAGTGGATTGATCCAGCAGCCTCACACAACTGAAACAGGAGCTATGTATAGGAAAGTTCAGTCTTCCCACATTGGTCAGGGAAGGGTGTGGGTTCTGTTGTCACTTGGATAGTCACATTCATGAGCCATGCATTGGCACACATCTGGGAGCATTTGGTTATATTTTGGGTATAACCCAAAGATTTGGGAGATCCAGATGCAGAGCCTGTGCCTGTCCTGCTGGTTTTAGGATAGAGTCAGAAGCACGTTTCCACACGGTGGCCCCACCGCCTGGGGGAGAACAGACTTGCCTGCATCTGCGGAGCCTTGGCACATCGCAGAAGAAAGACCGGCTGTTGGAACTACATTGATGTAGTTAGTGTCCCCAAGGGATATCCTGTTAGAAACCGGCTATATCAAACAGGGAGTAAGACCCACGCAATTTTTTTATGAACTGTCTAAAGCGGTAAAATATTTTAAAATCTCTCAAAAGCGT
The DNA here is from genome assembly GCF_002776525.5 of Piliocolobus tephrosceles. Taxonomy (NCBI): domain Eukaryota; kingdom Metazoa; phylum Chordata; class Mammalia; order Primates; family Cercopithecidae; genus Piliocolobus; species Piliocolobus tephrosceles. Next base: position 121,297,594 of record NC_045446.1, read on the forward strand.
CAGAGAAAGGGCCCTGTAAGATAATATGTATGTCAGTATCTGCGTACACCCATTTTCTAAAACTATAGAAGACTGCTTGAACTAGAAGAGAGGTCTGTGCCAGATGTACCTAGAGGATGTCAGGCTGTGTCTATACTGTGTGAACACACCTGTGTGGGCGAGTGGCAGGCTGTGAAGTCCAGAGAAATGCCCCAAAATATCTACACTGCAGGAGATTTTATCAAGTGCACTGACAGAAAAGATTTTAAACTGTGACTCTACCAAGCCATTTAGGTATTACTAGGCTGGCAGGTCCCTGAGGCAAGAAGAAAGGATGATAATTTAAAAAGTCTACAAGACCCTGCACAAAAGGTCATCTGTGACCTCAAAACTGCTAATGCCTCAGTCCCTGTCACCAAGGGCTTAACAACCCTTAAACAGTAGCTGGTCATGTGGAAGCTGTAAGAACTTGCAGGTCAATTTTTTCTACCATGAAACACGGGGCCAAGGAGGCTCCGCACAGGTGTTGACTTCAGAGGAGCAGCTTGAGGAGGCTGTGCAGGAGGGAGCACGGGATGGAAGCAGGCACATGACCTGCAGACTTGAAACACTCCTTAGCCTGGAATGGCATGCTGAGAGTCCACATTTGGACCTGAGTGTTCCACTGGTAGTGAGTAAGGTTAATTCCGGAAAGGGTAGAGAGAGGACCGATAATACAGGTTCCTGAATAGCAGGAGGTCAGTGGAAGCCAGGCTCTGAAGCCCACCTGAAGTTCCACCTCTGGCCTGAGGGGCAGGAGTTGACGTGGGTCTCACAGCACCTCGAGATCAGTCCACGGTGCTGAGGGCTTTCTTGAGGGAGGCAGCAGTCAATCTTGTCCTCCAGATTGACTTGGAATTCTTTTACAGCCACTGTTCTTCCCATTAGAATCCAAGAATAAGCAAGTCCGCTGAGAAAACCACCCTCCAGTGCTCATTGTTTCTCCATGATGGTCTCTGTGGAGGCAGGTCTGAAGAAGAGAGAGTGAGCTCAGGGGCCAAGGGTTCAGCCTCGTAGGGGACGTCCTTATAGCTACTTCCACGGCAACCACTTCAAGAAGAGGCTGCACTTAGTTCTCAAACAGGGAAATGTCTAGAAAGCCTTAAGGCAACGAGTGCAATCAGTGTCTGTTTTGAGTAACGTAGATGTACTTGTTTTCTGTTGCAGCTGTCACAAATCACCAAAGCACATAGTGGCTTAGAACAATCCATATTTATTATCCTACAGTTCTGAAGGTCAGAAGTCCAAAATCAGTCTCACTGGGTTCAATCCAGGTGTAGGCAGGGCTGGCTCCATCTGGAGGCTCTGAGGGTGAAATCTATTTCCTTGATGTTTTCAGGTTCTAGAAACCACCTCTCTGCCGTGGCTTGTAGAGCCTTCCTCCATCTTCAAAGTACAGCGTCTCCTCCCCTCCTGCACTCTGACTCTGCTTCCTCTGTTCCATCTCCTTCTCTCCCTTTAACCCTCCTGCCTCTGCCTCGCATAAGAACCCTTATGGTTGCACTCTATCTGCCCAAATACTCCAAGGTGACCTCCCTATCTCAAGAGTTTGAACTTTAATCTTACCAGCAATGTCTCTGTTGTCCAGTAAGGTACCATATTCACAATTCCTGGGGATTCGGATGTGGAGATCTTTGGGGGTGTATGGGGGCACTTTCCAGCCGCCACAGGAGGTCGCATGTGGCTGGACAGCATGAGGCTGAGAACGTACACTTTGCGATTTTGAAGCAAATGTCTCCTGGAAGTATGATAGTAAAGCCGAAGTGCCCAAGGCCAAAGTCGGTTTGTTACCGTAAAGTGAGGGAATTTAAAAAACAGTTTATTGAAATGTATCTTTTCCTGAATGGAAGGAACCCTAGTGAGGTCACAAACAATTTGGGCACACTGGGCAGAAGGAAGTGCTGTTGCCATCTGCCAGGCGTCAGCATTCAGTGCTAACTCAACATTGTGTTGGGACAGAGTTGGTGGAGAACGGCATTGCTGTTCTTATTCAGAACTCCTATATTCTAAGTGTGGGGTGTGGGACGATGAGAGAGAGAGAGATGATGGCATAAAATGCAGAGCTCTTATAAGGAGAACTAGTGCTTGAGTCTGGGTCTAGAAACCATACTCATCCATCCAGTCAAAACTCATTTCCAGAATTATTCTCTGTGATTTCAAAACAGCTGCCAGCCTCAAGCCACAGAGGCCTTGGAAAGGACTTCTCCCAGACAAGGACAAGCGGCAATGATGTGGCATTCACACCAGAAAAGCCAGAGTAGGGGTTGAAGAACCTTGTCTACTCAGGTAGTTCCCTGTGGGAAGATCAGATCTATGCTTTATACTCAGCCCGATTTGCAGTGATTCTGCCAGTGCCAGATGAGGAGACACATTGCCCAGGAGCCCTCTGAAACCAGGGTGACTGGCAAGCAAGTGTGCTCAGCAGGCAGCCTATGGCTGGCAGCTCCTTCCAGGCCTGCCACCCCACAAAAAGCCACCGTGCTCAAGGTCACCACCTTCCTGGAACAGCCCCCATGTGGTGACTCAATGACGCAGGGTCTAAGCACATAGCAAGGTTGAACAGAAGTGCAGGTTGGACAGAAGACGTTCTCCAGAGCTCCCCACCAAGTCGGCCAAAGCTTTCTTGGGCCTGAATCATGGTTCGACCTCTCCTTCTGCTTCCTCCCTCTTGCCTTCACAGATTTCAATCCCTAATAAATACCTTGTACCCCAAGCAATACACAGTTTGGTGCTATTTAAATGAAACTCAACATGTCTTAGAGAAACACGAGTGGGTTCCGTGAGGTCTAAAGTTAGGAGCACACATGGACAGGGCATGGTTCCATGGCAAAGAAGGGTATTAGCCTGAAGAAAAATCAAATCTAGACACGAAACACTTGTTGTAAACCAGGGATCCTTGGAAAAAGTGGTTGTGGCAGTGATGCCAAGCTTCTTGGAACCAGCTACCCGGCATGCGGTAAGCTTTGAAGGAAAGTGACTGATTGTCCATGTGGACTAGGGAGCCATAAATTTGGCAACAAAGCATGCAGTCCCATTGCAGAGCTAGCAGGGATTTTGACAGGCAAAGCCTCTCAGCAGAACAGGCAAGCACTGTCGTTCTTCTTAACAGTGACAACATACAGCCACCAGAAGGAGTGGCAGAAGACCAGTAGGATACTCCATTCGTTCTCCGTCTGGCATTTGTGAGAAGGACAGCTCCCTCCCCTCCTTCCTTTCGTGGACTGAGTGATTTCCTTGGGGCTTGGATAATTGAGGAGGGGTTGCCCTTAAGAAAGTGAAACACTACTTTCTATTAATGTGGGCATGAGGATCTTTGGATAACCAATTAAAAATATAAAAGAGACATGAATGCATTTGCAACCAAAACTGATAGGATGAGTCCTAAAGATGACATTTAGATATTCAAATGGACATCATCGCTAATGCATGATACCAAATTAACACTAGTCTTCATTTCGTAAGTGTGGAAGAGAAGTTATTTAATTTTCTTTTAACAGAAGAGGTTCAAAGAATTTGGGTTATGAGCATGGGAGTGGGGAGGTGGGAAGAATGGACTTCTCCAGAAAAGAGAATACTGAAGGAATGCAGTTCTGGTTTCAGGAGCATGATCCCATGATGCCCTCCTCTCGCTCGTGAGTGTGTCCAGGCAGCAGGTTGACTATACCAGACACAGGTCAGCCTTCTCCCTGCAATAACTACAGGGGCTCAGAGGTATATGTGGTCTGCTACTCTTGCTCCAAAGTTCACATTAATTAATCTTACAAAGAAGTTTGTGTGTCATTAGCTTGGATCACTGTGCACTGAACTCAACAATATCAAAACCATGGTGACAACTTTTAATATTATCCCACTAAGGCAAGGACTCAAGAAGTGTGTTTTGCCACAAAACAGGGGATTGGGAGTGTTTCAGGGGAGTGCTTGGGGCTATGGAATGAACACAGAAGTTAAGAGTTTCTGCAGGAGAGTCCAGGCCAAGGCATGTCATCAGGGGACTGAATCAGACCCAGGCCTAAACTGAAACAGTGAATTGCTCACAAATTGTTAAGTAGAAGGCCCAAGCAAAAGGGATTCAGACAACAGGATAGTTGGGAACCCAGCATGGCTTGAAGAAGATAAAATGAGAAAAGGCATAACCTTTCAGTTCTCTGGGGTCGTGGCTGGAGTCCCCACTTTTGTGAGGCAAGTTGCTCACAATTAGCAGTGTCGCATTCAGTTTCGAGATGAGTCAGAAGCAATTTCTTGGTAATAATACAGTAGCAAATTTTGCTGATGATTTCTTTCTTTTTAAATTAGATTCATGCATTAAGACTTCTTTGGTGGTAACTGAGAGTTAGCCAAATTGAAACTGTTTTGGTAACAAGAGGAACGTGTTGCACAAGCTATGTAACTAAAGAGCAGGGACGCAGCTCGGTGGGAACCTAGAACAAGGACCCTGATATCGCAGGGCATGCCCACTTCCCTTTCCAAGTCTACTTTTCTCTGCCTGTGGGATTCTTTCCTGCTGCAGGACAGGCTCCTCCAGATGGCAGGAGACACAGCTGGAAACAGTTCATGAGCCTCATACCTCCCATATTTTGACACTAGAACATCCTGAATCTCTGTTCCAAGTTTCAGTTTGAACATTTCTAATGTTCAGTAGGTGTGTCTTGGGTCCTGACCAAACAACTTTGGCCAACCAAGTTAGGTCACATTCCTACTCATCTCACCGCAACAGAAATCCATGCTTCCCAGGTAAGCCTGTGTCACCCAGACCAGATAGCCAGCTGCCATTGCGGAGTGAACATATCGCATATCACATTCCAGTCACGCAGCCATGACTCAGGCCCAGTCTTCCACCCCTCTGGATTCTGGTCCAACCTTCAGTGCATCCTGAACTCCTGCCCTAAGTCCTGTTTGGACGCTATTCTCCTAACCGCCCTTGAAGATATTACTTCTCCAGTTCCTCTCACATGGATGCTGTTTTTCTCTCTCACTTCCCCTACAAACACCTGTGGGTCTGAAACTGTACTCTAGGTTCTCTGTTGCTTCTTGCAAACCACTTCATTTTTATTTAAAATCTCCAAGCCTCTGGAATCAGGCCATTAGACCATGTCCACCCCTGTCCCTCTCTCTTCTCCTCACCCATTGACCTACTGATCATTTCCCCTTGTTCTTTAAAGATTCCAGTAGTTGCTTCATTGTCATTCTCTCTACTTCACGTTCCGTAGCCACGAGGACGATTCATTCAACATCCTGCGGTCTCCGATTATAATTTAGGCTAGTGAGGATGGGAGGGGGTGCAGGGAACAAAGGAGAAGGGAATTAAAGTTTAAAAAAAATGAGGACTCCGCTTGGACTTGAATGATGAATGATTATTCTATAGGCAAAGCAGGAAAGGACATGCCAGGGAAGAAGAACACGACGGACAGACTTACAAGGACTAGACACAGCCGTATCCATTTGAAACACTGTGAGTCACTTTGATTGGCCAAGACATAGCAGAAGGAAAAGTACAAGGGGGTAAGAGCAAACAGCAGAGATTCAAATTTCAGAAGGCTTTCTGTGCCATATTTAATGAGATTCATCTTTTTCTTGTTTTTGCAATAAAGGGCAGTTGAATAGCTTAGCACATGTGCATGTCTTGATGATGGTACTTTGCACATTATATGATAAGTTACTTCTCAAGCTCTCCCTTTTATCTGTGGATCCGTGAAGGTGGAGACTGACTTATGCATCTTTATTATCTCCTATATCTAACACAGTGCACATGCAGTAGGCACTTAAATGAAATAGACTTTTGTGAGAGGCCTTAAGATCATACTGCTGATAGAATTATTTATAAAGAAAACTATAACAAAATATATTTCATTATAAATAATAGTTTATTTTTAAACTGTTTAACCCACTCAACTCACAACCCTGGAATAAAGATTGTGTGATTTTGAGCATTTTTAAAAATCTCCTGTAGAGAACCATGAGGCAGCTGCCCTGTGCCTGGGAGTTTGTGAACAAGGCTAATGTTTTACGTGGCTTTATTGGTTTATAGTTTGCAAGGTCCTTTTCTGGTGCATTATTTTATTAAATCCTCTCCATCAAGAGAGAGAGGAGAGAGGCGGGTCTTATTATCCTTACAATGAAGAGTGTCAGACAGAGGCTTAAGCCACTTGGCCAAGGTCATACAAAAAAATAAGTGGTCGAACCTGAACTTAAACTGGGATCCATGTTCTTAGCACAGTGATCCCTGCCTTCCTGCGCACTGCCTCTAGATGACAGTGAGAACATTTGACATTGAAGAGACTGTAGGTAACAAGTGAGGTTGTTATATGCCAGGGCTATAAAAAGAGCCCAAGGTAAAGGCCACTTGTGCTAATAAGTGCGTGAATTGCCTACAAAAACGGGCTGTACTTTTACTTTGTTACTGTTTTGTGCTATTGGTCAGGCCCTTATGTCTAGTCTGAATCTTAGTCTTTTAAGAGAAATCTACAGAAACGTGAAAGGGACTCAGCCTATTATATCTGATCTATGAAAGAATATTATAGGGAGGGTTATGATCACCATCTCCACCGAGGTCATAACCTCACAGGAAATTAACATGCTGCAGCAACGCAAATATAGGCTAGACCGCAGAAAAAACTGACTGTGAGCACTGTGAGATGTGGGGAATGTGTTTTCAAAGCAGGATATGAAATCTCTATCATTACAGATTTTAAGAATAGGAGAAATTCAGCTCAGAATAAGTCGAAAAGCCTGGATGCTGAAGGATGTATAAAATTGGTTTTGCTTCCACCTCATCCAGGGTGAGCTGTGCCATTGGGAACCTTGAGCCTTACCTTGTCCCCATTCTTTTGATTCATCTACCCTTCCCACCTGCAATGTTTGTTTGCTTACTACGAGTTAATTTGTTTTACTGTCATTATTTTTTTTAAATGTAAAATGCCTTCTAGGTTTCCATTCTTGGAGAAAATCTGCTGTCTGGAAGGTACCACCTTCTGGTGATACCAAGATGAAAACAGAAAACAAGAAGAAATTAAGCCATCTGTCTATTTCCTTTCTTGGTTCCTCACCAAACCCTTAACCATGTTAGAAACACCACACAGCACTTTTCTGAAAGGTATTAGTTAGTTTTTATGCTCTTTACCAATTGCTTTATTCTTCCGTCTTCCCCAGGTTTAAGTGATCTTAGATTTTTGTCTTTCTTGTTATTTAAAACATACATGTTTGTGTGTGTATTCTTGTATTTCTTTAATGAGTTCCATCTTACATAATTACACACTGTTGTTTGGGTTATTTCAAAATCAAAAATATTCCCCTCTCTTGCATCCATACCACCTTCAGGTGTGTAACTCTGAGAGCCCTCTCATTCTGAATCTATGCTCAGCTGGGACTGGCTCTAACTTATCAGATGTCAGCAAATGTGACAAAGCAAAGGCTTTAGAAGTGTTTGTGCCCTGGGGCTTGTTTCCTCTTTAAATCCTATGAGCACCGTGGGAAGCAGCTCAGGATAGCCTGGGGAAGAACGACAGTCCTCATGCAGAGATAAGCAGGAAGAGCCATTCCACCCAAGGCACCCTTTCCTCAACCAGCGCACCAACTGCCAGACATGCACCTGAGTCCAGCCTGTTCCATCCAAACCACAGCCAGCTCACCAACTGTCAGACATGCACCTGAGTCCAGCCTGTTCCATCCAAGCCACAGCCAGCTCACC
>NC_045446.1:121305305-121308917 GCF_002776525.5 Piliocolobus tephrosceles
ATGCACCTGAGTCCAGCCTGTTCCATCCAAGCCACAGCCAGCTCACCTGCTGACCTGTTACGAGAGTCCCACCAAGATGAACCAAAACCGAGTGAGCCTGGATCAACCACCTACTGATACACAGAATTATGAACAAAATACACGGTTGTTTTAAGCTACTCGACTTTTGGATGTTTTATTATACAGCTGTATAGATAACTTATACAGCTGTATAGACAACTTACACAGCCTACAAACTCAGAAATGTCAGAATGTGTTTTTAATTTCTTTCCATTTTACTTTGCCTTAGCGTTTCCTGCCATAAATTTGGTGTTTCCCTTATCCGAGTTTTGTACTCTTATTATGATAAAAATCTTTCTGCATGAATGTATTATTAGATAGAAAATTATTTTTTATTTATTTAATAAAGCTAATACATATTAAATTACACATAAATTTTGTTTATGTATGTAAACTTGAATTTATTTTTTCATTTCCTATCAGTAGATTTTTGGAGTTGTTTCCAATATTAAAATCTATGTATCTATAAAGATTCTTGTATATGACTCCTTAGGCACATATGAGGGAATTACCTAGAAATAGTTATTAACTCATTTAGTATACATTTTCTCAATTTTACTAGAAACTGCCAATTCTCTAAAATATTTAATACGTAAACTTTTTGGCTTCACCCATCATTTAAGAAATTATTTTCTACACCAACTTTGTAAGATATATACCTACTTGTTCTTTTAATAACTTTATAGTTTTTCATTAAATCCATGTGGAGTTGATTTTTGGATAAGGTGGGGAAGGTGTAACACATATGATAATTTTTTTTTTTTTTTTTTTTTTTTTTGAGACAGGATTTCACTCTGGCCCAGTCTGGAGTGCAGTGGCACGATCTCTGGTCACTGCAGCCCTGATTTCCTGGGCTCAAGCCATCCTTCTGCCTCAGCCCTCCAAGTAGCTGGGACTACAGATGCGCACCACCGTGCCTGGGTAATTTTTTGATTTTTAGTAGAAACAAGCTCTCGCTGTGTTGCCCAGGATGGTCTCAAATTTCTGAGCTCAAGCAACCTTCCTGGCTCAGCCTCCCAAAGTGCTGGAGTTATAGACTTGAGCCACTGCGCCTGGTCTAGAAAGGAAATTATTTTTATGCCATTTTTAACCACTTATCTCTTCCACACTGATTTTTTAAAAACTATCTCTATTAAATAATAAGGTTTAAAATGTTTGGACCTGTGTCTAGGTCTTCTATTCTGTTTATTTGTTTTGTGTGTTCTTGCACCAATACCATATTTTAAAATCACCATCAATTTACTGTCTTTTTGATAAAGAGGGCTCTCCTCTTCATTTAGATGCTTGAAATATACAGTATACAAAATTGATAAGCTTTACTTCTCTTATGTACGTCACATTCTACCAAAAGGCGACAAAGTCAACAAAAATAAATAAATAAATAACATACGGCATTATAGGGGAAACAAAAGATTCCTTTTCTCACCCATCATAAGGTTCATGGCTGAGACCCTTATGACAAAAGACTGATTAACAAGAGACAAGCACATAAGTTTATTTAAGTTTTATGTGACACAGGAGCCTTCAGAAATGAAAACCCATGGGAACAGGGAAAACCATTTTTGTGGATAGTCATGCAGAATTATGATTGGAGGACAAAAGGGTAGGATCTAATGATAATAAACCTGGGGGAACTGAGCAAAGCCTGTTCATTCAAATTGGTCTCTATATTCTTGGGTGACATTTCTGGAACAGCCTACGTCAGAGAAGGTCAGCTCAGTTTAAGGCCTGCTTCAGGGGAGAACGGGCAAGGGTGATTCTAATTTCTATGCCCTACTTCTGCAGTTTCCTCAATTCCCTTCAGCTTAAAATACTCAGTATACCAAAGTGCCTGACTTTGGCTAGCATGTCCTGAACCCCATCATTATGTTACATAATCATAAATACTATGAGAGAAGTAGAAAGAAGAACTAGTGGGCTTAGGCTACAGAGGGTATGGGATGTGACTTTAAATGGAATTTTCAGGATAGACAGGCTAGGTTTGAGGAAAGACTTGGAAGACAGAGTTTGCCTTGCAGATATCTGGGGAAGAACATTCCATGAAGAGGGAAATTCTCAGACAAGATTCAAGGCAGTGGAGAAAGTGAGAAATAAGTGATCCGATTTTGAGTTTACTGTTGGATTGGGTGTGTTTTTTGAGCAAAAGCAAACTATTAAAAAGAATTCTAAAACTTTTGGCCTAAACAACTACACAGATAAATCTTTTCTCAACTGGGCAGACAAAGACCAAAGGTAAACAGGTTAAGGGGGAGAAGTTCTAGAGTCCAGCTCTGGACATGGAAGGCTTGAGATGTCAATTAGACGTCCAAATAAAGATGTTGAGATGGCATTTTGATATTCAATTTAACATTTATAAGAGAAGTCTGACTAGAGATACAAATTTGAAAGTCACTGGCAAATAGACTGTAATAGTCATAAGACTAGGTGAACTCAATAGTACTGAGTACTGAGCCCTGGGACACTCCAAGGCTGAGATATTGTAGAGAAGATGAGGAACCAGCAAAGGTGAGAACGAACCGCCAGTTAAGAGGAAAGCTGAGAGATTATGAAATTCTAAAAACCAAATGAACAACATATAAAGAGGAGGAAGGGGTGATTAATGCTATTGAATGCTATGGACAGGCCAAGGACAATTTATGTAAAAATTAACCATTGACTGCAATGATGTTGTTGTCATCTGTGACCTTGAAGGGATAACCTTAAATAAAATGAGGGGGCCAAAACCCTCTTTGAAAGATTTGAAGAGAAAATGAAAAGAGAAATCTACACAGTGAATATAAATAACTCTTTATATTTAAGGCTGTAGCTATAATAAGGAGAGAGAGAGTGGGAGAGGAGAAATACACGTTTGTATGCTGATGAAAAAATATCCAATAGACAAAGAAAAAATAGTGATATAGGAGACAAAAAGGAGAATTACAGAAGGAATGGTTTCAAGTAAGTGAGAGAGAATGAGATCTAGCATGCAGCTGGAGAGATGGGTTTAGATATGGCTAATAAGGAATTTCTAATCAAGTTATAGAAATTTCCTTCTATTCTACTCTGCTAAGAGTTTATTTTAATCATAACTGAGCATTATATTACATTGTATTATTCTCTGACACCTATTTAGATTATCACAGTATTTTTCTTTTTTATTAATGTGGTAAATTATTAGCTTATCTCATGTTAAACATCTTTGCATACGTAGGATAAATACTACTTAGTCTTGATGGATTTTTAATGTACTATTACTTTTAATATTTTAAGAGTATTCCTTCTATGTTTATAAATTAGATCAGCTTATATTTTTATGATTATTGTCTAGTTTTTGGTCAAATATTGTATTACAACTTAATATTATTTGGATAGTTTTGCCTTAAACAAAAATCTGTACTCTAAAATAGTTTGTATAAAACAGAAATTATCCCTTTGTTGAGGATCTGGTAAAACCATTCAGAATTGATACCTTTCTAGGGAGAAGTTTCTAGACTAATGGTTTAATCTTTTCATGATTATTAGTAAATTTAGATTTTGTACTTCTTTTGGAGTCAGTTTTATTTTACATATATA